>NC_045753.1:23676722-23680818 GCF_008692095.1 Etheostoma spectabile
CCCCCCCCCCCGTCTGTTGCTAGCAATGACAACGCGGTGATTAGTGGCGATTCTCTCCGATCAATCAAGAGTCTACAGGTTTTCACGTCACCTTTTGGTATCACCTCAGCTTGCTTGGAACCTCAACTGAGGTAATACTACAAAAGTACCTGTTAGCAGGTACCAGGGACTTTTTTTTTTTCGGGAGGGCATATAGCAGCAGACACAGCACCCCTTCTCTTCATAGTTATCAGATTCATCTACCAACCCATATAGAGCTGGCTCAGGTTTGCCTTGGACCAGCTCTTAGTTATGGAGTTATAGTTTTAAAATACAAGGGGACTTCTTCTGACACGCTGAGCTCCTCTGTCCTCTCTCTTTCCATCTCTGTGAAATACTAACTTAGCTCATCAGAGTCCTTATGTTTTCCTTGGATTAGGGTGGCACCTAAATCCTCACCACCTAAATCATGCTATGCCCTGCAGTGCTCTGCTACATCATGCTACACTCTGTAACACCATGCTAGGCCATGAACTACTACAACTACCATTTTAAGTCATAGTTCCATTATCTTTACTGTGACTATAATTGCCTCTGTTCATCACACCGCCAACCAGCATCGGAAGTATTCCTCACCACTTGAGGATTCTGCCAAAAAGGGAGTTTTTCCTCGCCATTGTAGCACTAAATGCTTGCTCATGGGGGAATTACTGGAATTGTTGGGTCTTTTTAAATTATACAGTATGGTCTAGAGTCAAGACCCACCTGTAAAGTGTCTTGAGATACCTCGTGTTATGATTTGATACTATAAATAAATTTGATTGAAACCAAGAATATTTAGTTGTGGAGTGTGGTTGAAGTAAAGTGGGAGAAAAGGGGAGGCTGAGCAAAAGGGAGGCCACTACATTTAAACTTAAAGTCAAAAATAGTTAACAGACAACATGCACAAATATTCCGGGATGGGTTTTTCTTGAGGAGTTTTTGTTTTGAGGAGGAGGAGCAACACAGCCGTCTCATGATTAAGGGGTCGAGTCAATTCAATCTCTCTTTCCCTCCCTCCCTTTACCTTCATCTGACAGCAATGTTCCTATGAAGTGAGAAATGTCTCAGTCTCAGGCTGATTTCCAGACAAAGGCAAAACAATTGTGCCTCTGAGGAACAGTAAAAGTCACTTGTCAGTTATAATATAACGTCATCTCCTCGGGGAAAAGTTAGTTACTGCTTGTCCACTTGTATTACACAACTCATGCTGGCTCTGAGCCGGATGTTCTAGCTGTCACTCAAATATATTTCTAAATGTATATGGCCCATATTCAAAACATCTGAAAGGGAAGAAGGTATTAGATGTTGTGTTCGTGTTGACTATTTATGCACAGGCTACAAAAGAGGATGGGGAGAAAAATAACAATAAAGGGTGTCGTACATTGTGGCCTTAGCTGTTCTCAAAGAATAATGCAAATCCAGTTGAGTTTGTTTTAACATCTAGGGCACCTCCCATTCATAATTAAAACACAAAGACAACCTTCATCTGTAGAATGCATAGACATACATGTGCATAGATACAGCTTCACACACAGCTTCAATGAATTCTGTGTATTTGTTGAGCCCTAATTGTTGCTACAGAAGTCTTTGCAACATTCCAATGAGCGCAAATTTGAACCAAGCACTACACCCACTGATTAGCCATCTTCAACCTGTGGAGTATGATCTAATAAGTGCTATTAGCTGCGGTTTAATTGGCATGAAAACTTGCATACCTTTGAGCTTGGTCAGCATATGGTCCCGCTGCTCTTTAGGCTTCAATCTGACTCTTTCCTAAAGAAAGAATGCCCAGAATACGAAGGCAAAAGGCATGCCAGGGCTTCTATTATCCCTGTAGCCATTGAGAACCTTAATTTACTTCATTAACTTGCTTGCTTGCTTTATGTGTATCCGTGTTAGATGGATTAGAATATATTTATTTATTTCATTCAATATTTTACTAGTCTCTGTGCAGCACTTAAGATGCACTTGTTTTACAGTGCTATTTCTCATGTTTTTAGCTTGTTTTGTAGCTTCTGGTTCAGTATGGCAGGTCCACCTTGTTTTGATTTGTGGTGTGAAATTTTTGTTGTCAAAATGTTATGTTTGTCATGTTTCTTGATGTGATTTGATTCCTGCTGCCGATCTAATTTCCTTCGAGATAATAAAGTTGAAGTTAAAATCTAGACAGCTTTCTTTTATGTATATGGCGCCTTTCACAAAACCCAAAGACAATTTACAGGATTACTGGGGCCAAGGTAAACTTAGGGAGGTTGTAGGCTGTGGTGAACAGGTTGTGTTTGAGCAGTGTTTCAAACATGTCCAAGGATGTAGTGTTGTGGATATCTGCAGGGAGGGTGTTCCAGATGGATGGGGCTGCAACACTACAGGCTCTGTCTCCAAAGATAGAGAGTATGATGTGGGGAACGGAGAGCCGGCCAGCGTCTGAGCACTGCAGGTTTTGGGGTATGATGTAAAGGTTCTCAGTCACCCATGTCATAACTCTCCAAAGGAAACTTAAAAACCAAGGGCAACTGGACTTGGTTAAAGGTGCTTGAAGACATTTCATCTCTTCCCAGGAAACTTAAACGCTCACATTTAAATACCAATGATGGTGGTTCAGACTTGGCCTATGGTATTTCCAACGACCTTAACGACTGTCGTTACAACAGCCAAGAGCAATAACAAAGTAGGCGATATCGATCATCTGGACAACAACCGATCAGTTTCTTGCATGAGACCAAACGTCTTTGAGCATCTTTAACCAAGTCCAGTTGTCCTTGATTTTTAACCTTCTTTGGGCTTCTGTTGCACGGTATAAGAAGTATTCACTGTTTTGGTGTTCTGCATCCAATACTGGTCATATTGTAATATTAGGACAAGTAAATGCAGAGTGCAGCATTTGAAATGCAGAATATCCTGGAAAAAATAAATAAAAAAGACTCTCACATATGTTGAAAACAGAAAATTACAGGTGGTAAAACAGGCATAGGGGACAGCTTGTCCCACCATGTCCATAGAAAAGTTGATGACTTTTCCAATGACTTAATTTAATCCCACATATACATACTTTGGGACCATTGTCAACCAAACTAGTTTGATTCTGAAAGGACAAAATCTGTACCATGTACCCGTAGCCAATGCCCAACAGATGCAGCCATTCCACTGTTAAGCTGGTGAGAGCGCTACAGTCATCAATGACTTACCTGTAAGAGGTCATCGCTGAGGACTTCCGTTTTCTCCGCTCTGTGAGTGAGAAAAAACAACAAAGAGCACACAGATTAGCACTGACAAACAACCAGAGCACATAGTTTTACTTCAACACACTGTGCAGTCACTGTGAAAATATCTGTGAGACAAATGACACCGCACCTGAAAGACTGGTTTCAAGCTTGAACACTAAAATAGAGACAGGTATTGACCTGGGCATTCGTGGGAATGTTTTCAGGGAAGCTGAGTCTCTCTAATTAGTTGTCATGGCTCAACCAGCTTAGTAACAGGCTGGGGGACAACATGTCTCTCTTTAGACTGCACTGCTGCATTAAGTTGTTGTTTAAAAAAAAAAATCATGAACTGTGACGAGCTTGAATTATTTTTGATAATTATAAAACATAGAATCAAAAAATCTGGTAAACTAAATCACAAAGAAGGCATATTTCTGCTGCACGAGTTTTGATTTCTTCAAGCTACAGCTAGCGAGGCTCATGGTGCACAGAGCAGCACTGCCTGAGCCTATTAATAGCAAACTAATTCTTAGACTTGAAGAGGTCAGACAGATTAGATTCACTTAAAGGGAGAAGACTGGGAAACCCGGACTCAGCTCCTACTGCTTATCAACACCTTCACACAGGCTGCTGGCTTCGGTGGCTATTGGGGGACAACCCTGCAGTCAAGATGATCGGTAACTGGAGACATTGTAATTGATATCCTATTGATGTCAATATATGATGCTGAATATCGTCTTAAATTCTGGATATCGTAATATGACACCAGTGTCTTTTCCTGGTTTTAAAGACTGCATTACAGTAAAATTATGTAATGTTCTGAACTTACCAGACTGTTCTATTTGCCTACCCACTTAGTCATTATATCCACA
>NC_045753.1:23680828-23693640 GCF_008692095.1 Etheostoma spectabile
GATTACTTATCAAAAATCTCATTGTGTAAATCTTGTGCACCAATTAGAATTTAACCCTACAATGTTGCCACAATATTGATATATTTGATAAAAAATGTCTTGATATTTGATTTTTAGATGGTAGATGGACACTAACAGCTGCTGTACTGTTATTTTTTGACCCAAATACATCTAACTACATCAATCATGCACATGCAAACACTTATTTTATCAGCCTGTTCATCAGAGAATTCATGCACCGATCCAACTGTTACGCTATTGATGCCAATTCTGATACTTCAACTCAGGGTAACTGCCAATATAACATGAGGCCAATGATTGATGTGGAGATGAAAGGAGCTGACAGTGAGCCATTATTTAATGAATGTTCTGTAATGAAGTGATGGTGGAAACACTTTTTTTTCATCTGTATCGGCTCAGATATCTCGATTCATCCTGAGGACCTGCATCACTTTCTCTCTTTACTGCGCACAATAAAGACAATGCAGGTATTGTTGTGTATAACTAATGTGCAAACTTTTCCAAGTGTAAGTTCAGCCTTCCAACTGAAGTGACGTGTAGACAGTGGCTTGCCTGCATTTTGGGAAATTTGAGCTCTAAACGAAGCTTGGGCCCTCCTCCAAAAACTGCTCTCTTTGAACTGTAGTAACCTTGTCACAGCTGCTTTCAATTTGAAACATAGCGGCAGGGAGCCGGGAGAAACAGAAAGAGACAAGATGATAGTTTGGGGGGTTTGAAGGAAAGAAATACAAATACAGAGATTTTGGGGGGTTAAAGACTCCTAAAAGTGCCAAACCAGAATAATCTAGACGGCCGGGGATGAATGGAAAGATTATTTTTCTGGAGGAGAGCCACAGCCATGTGGGTGAGCGAGTGTGGACCTACAGTATAACCCACAAAAAACTACAGACATGACTTCCAGCTAGCTGCAGAAAAAGAAAAAAAAAAGTGAGCCACACTCACATTGTAATGCACACACGCATGCAGAGTGTTATTATAAAGCCACAATATGGAATCCATGTTCTGGTGTAGTCAACATGCTGAAGAACTCTTCCTGTGGTCCTGTCATGAACCTAATCTTAAAAAACCAGTGCATACATCATGCAGACTTAGCCTGTCATGAATACACGCCCATGGATTATACACCGCCTGTGCACTTTGCTCAATGAGCATGTTTATACGCACACAAATAACTTGACTTATTTGCTAATTGAGCTTAAGTCCAAGGTGATTTGTAACAGACTATAGGATACAAGCAAATAGGAGCCAGAAAAATGGACATAACAGGCTTTTCACTATTAACTGAGTTCTGCTTACAGACGTTAATGTAAGCAAGAGAACCTGGTGTGGGTGTTTTCATGGCATCTGTAAATATTGCCCTAACCTGGATGTAATTGAATGATCCGTACACACGTGAAGACACTTAGATTAATAGCATAATAAAAGCCACACTTGTTTGAACCAGCCCCAAAAAGCACTGTGTCACTGAGGCAAAAAATAAAAAAAAGGCTGTGAGGACTAGCAACAGCAAACAATTGTTTTTCTCAGCTGACCCCGTTGTGCCTCACCGGAGCAGCAGCGGCCTTTACAGAAAGTGTGTCACTGTGCACTGCATGTGACTTCTTAACAACATGAGACCCTCGCTTCACAGCCGTGGCAGCAACATCAGAATGGTAACTATGGTGATCTACTGTTAAAGTGGAAAGGGGAGTAAGTGAATACTGCAGCCATAAGCACAATGGAGCGGCTGTTAGCATCCACCCAACACACTCAGCGGGCTGAGAATTAGGGAGGGTTTGCCTCTCACGGCTGCAACAGTTGGCAGCTTAAGGCATCAGGTAATGGATACTGGACCCAGATAAAAAGAGCCGGGAGAATAATTGAGTGACTCAACTCATACAATTTCCGGAATGCAGCTCATTATGTGAGCTGGTACTCTTACATTCACCCTGGGCAAAAACCAGCAAAAGAATAAAGATAAAGCGAGGCTAAGCTAAACCTGTGCATCAGTACAAGACAGGCTGCTTGCTTCCCGGCACAATGTTGTAACAATTAATAAATGTATACAGCGTTTCCCCCACCATTTTAAAGCATTAAGGAGAAGCACCCAAGCTGTTTTTGGGCACCACCTAAGCTGAATGAATGTAAAAATCATTGATCAATTAGATGCAATGATTGTAGTTGGTCCCCAGTGGACTTCTTTAGCAAGTTTTGTCTTTATGCTTTTTGAGTGTTATTTATATATTATCTGCTCTAGCTTTTCTAACATTTTAGACACATACTAAAATGTGTCCAAACTGAAATGAAATCTCTTTTGTTTTCTTAAGGAAAGGACCTCTAAACTCTATGCCAAATACATGCACCTTAGTCTTCCACAAACCAAGGGAAAACACTGATATAATTGGACAAAAGTTGATCATACGTTCCCAAAACACCTCATGATGTCACTAAACAGCTTGTTTTGTCCAGAAGCCAAAAGATATTTAGTTTACTGTCATCTAAGAAAAAGAAAAACAACAAATCCTCACATTTGAGAAGCTTAATTAAGCAAATATTTCATATTTTTGTGCAATATATGATTCAAATGATTAATCAATTATCAACATTCTCAACAATTAATTATTAATTAATAGTTTCAGCTCTAGTATTGTGATAATTTCTAAAACATTATTTAAAACAATCCTTTAAGTTTGAGCATGAGACGTGTTCAGTTTTCCTAAATATTGTTTGTCGAGGATACTTTTGTTTAGAAGCCCAATGGTATGTTAGCTTCCTGTAACTGAGGAATATTGAGGTTATGATTAAAATAACCATAACATCCTTATTTTTGCCATAGTCATGCCACATGTTTCTGCCTTATCAATTTAGAAATTGGAATGAAAGCAAAAAATGACTTTGACAGCAAACAAACAGCAACCTAGCCTCAAACTGTAGGTCTCGTCTATCACTAGCAGCACAACAAAGGGATCCCAGCTGACACGCGTCTTTGTCCTCGAGGCACTGGCCTGGTGAGACACAGGGAGAACGCCCAGAGTCACCTGGCTTGGTTAATTTAACGGTGACATTTCGCTGATCCCTGTGGGAAAAGTGGCTTTTTCAACACAACTCCCCCTTTATGTGAATCAAAGATTTCCAAAAACAATAGCTCCACATTAGAAAGCACAGCATTGTGCTAGAAAGTACATTGTTGTTTTTGAATATTAGGGCTGGGACAATATGCTTTTGTCCCAATTTGATTCTTTCGTGATTCGATTTGTTTTACAATTTTCATTTATTGTGATTCTAGAAGGTTTGCGATTTTATAGTATTTAGTAATTTTTTATTTTTTTTTCCTTTAACCAAAACAAAAGTTGAATAATACACTTCTAGAGACAATATATCATGAGCCATTTCTAGAAAACGTATTGCTTTCTTAGAAGAACGCACATCACAGTCAGTCAGTCTGAAATTGATTTCATTTGTAAAGTAGGACACAACATGTATTTTTTGCATGTTCTACTTTCGGTCAGTTTTTCTGGAAAATGCTAAAAATAAATCATATCTATCTATAATGTAGTCACCGTCAGCGGTACCGTATACACAGTAAATATTTAGATGAATCATTAATATAAAAAAAAAAAACTTTGGATTCAAGGGAAAGAGTTGGTTATGATATAACTATATTCTGTCACATCTCTCGGTTGAAGTGCAGGGCAAAATGATAATTCAACCATTTGTGATTTTGTTGACCCCACTGTCGCAACCACTGAGCTACAGAACGGGGGTGCCTGTAGTTAAAAGAGTTCATTAATTCATCACATTGCTGTAAGCTCATGTCTGTATTGATAAATTGATTAGCGTTATGCTAATGCTGCAACCAACTCAAAGTGAGTGTTGTTGAGCAAGTTGAGGCCCAAGTGTTGACAATTGCACAGAATGCTAGTTTTGTTTGGTGACTCCATTCTAGCATCAATCCTGTTTCCCTGTTACCAGTCTTTATGCTAAGTGGCTGTAGCATCGTATTTTCCTAAAATTAAAAACTATGACTTTAATAAGCCTAATATTAAAATTGTTTCCAATGACAATAGCGGAGAACCCCCTTATTTCAGGCAAATCAGGGCACCTCCACTATAGAACATGGTAGGAAACGCAACTCATCACAAAATGCCACTCTGAAATGTTTACAACCAACCTGCAGAGTGACTTCTACCAGCTGCCAGTAGTTCACTTGAGTAAAGCATGATAATGCACTAAGCTTGATAGACAATTTTAACAGTTCAGGCGCACCAAATAATCTCAGATATATGTTTTGTTGGTTCACCTGATTAGGTCTGACAGCTGTAAGGTCTCCTCATTCTCTTGACCATTGTTCCCTATACCTTTGAACCACCCATTGTTCGAAGCCTCTGTTCACACTTCTTGATTGGAAGATTATCAAACACAGAAAAACGTATCTAAGGTGGTTTTTCAGATAGTCCAGTGTGATGTCATTGTCACAAGCAGAACAGAATTTAAATGCAAACTTAAACATAACATTTAAAGTGCAGAATAATGAGTGTATTCTCAGTCTGTGGAGCATGACTGTTAGTTTATCTTTATGCAGATATCGGTTTTAGCCTACAATACCCTATGTAAATGCCATCTTCTTTAAAAGAGGTTAACTATCTGACAATGTTAACCTGCAGCAAGCAAAAGCAAAGCATTTTTTAGGGCCAGAGACTTAAAAGTTGGCAAACTGAAATTTGCTTCCACAAAGACATAAACATTCTTGACATGTTCCCTGGCATGAGTCACATACGGTTTTTCCCTGCACCTCAGATACACACTCTCTCTCTCTCCACATCAATCTCCCCAGATTTCTCTCTCCTGTTCTCTAGAAAGCGCCGTCTCGGGGAGGCAGTTTCCTGTTTGTAGAAGAAGAAGGAGAGACTTCCTCAGAGCGGCGGCATGCTGGAAACAGTGTTCTGTCTTTGCACAATCACAGGAACCCAGGGGGCAGCTGAGAGGGCCTTTCCACTCAAAACTTTTGCAGATGCAAACTTAATGGACAAAGCAGAGTATGCACGCTTACACAGAAGGCCATGTGTATGAATGCTTGAAGGGTTTAACCCTATATGTGAATACAAATGACAAGAGAAAGGCACTACCCCCCCCTCCCCCAGCACACACCTGTTTTCTGCATTACATTGTCTTTGGTTCTAATTTACTGCTGGTATACTGTAGTAAGAAAATTATGAGTACTACAGCTGTGCCACAAAGTACCAGAGCCCAAAGTAATTTATTTAAAAATGTGAACCTTTGACAAAGGCCATAGCCCACACATCCTGCTTTAATAAATACATACAACTATATTTTTTACATCGCAAATGTTATGCCTTTTTTTTTTTTCTAGCAAAATATTGTCCTCTATTTATTCCCTTTCCGATTGTGTGAAATGAAGGAAAGATAAAGCTACTTTTCTCTACATATAAAAAGGCAACTGAAATTCTATGTTAACATGGAAATAGTTCATGCTTTTTAAAAGTGGAAACTATAATCTGTAGCAATGCTGCCTTCGCCTAATTTGAAATGACACATTATTGTTTTCAGCCTGCCGGTAGCTTTTTTTCTGTTACCATTCAAACAGTACTCGGGTGCACCCGCTGTCCGCCTGAGGTGCCGAACACTGTTGGCACACATTTACAACCACAAAATAGGCATACACACAAAATTCCACACATCATGACAGTAAAACTCTCATGACAAAAACATAATTTGGTGTGTCGCACCCTCCTGTCCACACAAGGCCAGGCTGGGAGCCATGCTACTTCAGTTACAGAGGGACACTGTGTGTCATCACACAGCAGCATCACCATGGTGGCTCTAGTTAACAAGCCTAAACACTGCTGAATGCATCGTCATTGTTCGGAGTTATATATTTTCAGAGGGTGGATTCATTCACTTAATAGCTTAGACACTGCAGTGTGTTATGGGTTCAGAGGGAGATAATGGTTGGAGTGGAGACACTTACACGCATTAATCCATTTTACATGTTTAAGTTTGATGTCCGGTTGAAGATGAGCGTCTATTGTTTCACAAATGGGAAAGGCTCTTACTGCCACTTTATAAGCACGGAGTGAAAGTAAACCTTGCTGTATGGTGCAGAGTATAATATGATAGCTCATCCACTTCTGCAGTATAGAAGACTTGTTACCCACCTCTCCCCACCCCCCCACCCCACTAAAATCATAATTTGGTGTTGGTGTTATCAGTTTATATCAGCTTCAAAAATCCTAAACAGTGTATCCAATAGACCTGTTTCACGGATACATTTTGTCTTGTCATAGTAGAATACATTAAAGATGCCAGTTCTAATAAGTATCCCGTATCTACCAGTGAGTCAGCATGCACAATACCAAGGCATGGAGGAGCCATCAATAATGTTATTGAATACACCGGGTTTTTCATATCACATACGTTGAAAGGGGTTTATATATATATATATATATATATATATATATATATATATATATATATATATATATATATATAATAATTATTTTTTTTTTTTAACTTTTGACATTATTTGGCCTGTTGGGTAACTAGCATTTTTGTGATATTTGTGCTGTTTTTGACATCTGGGTTCATAGAGCAGTGTGGAGGAGTATTGCAAACATGCACAAGGAAAGCATTCCCACAACCATTTGATTTACGTGGCATGTCCTTTTAAGATGGTTTTCAGACATTAAAAGCAACTTTTAAACAGATTTAGACTGTCCTTACAGTCTGTCTACACAGCCAAATGATTGGATTCTCTCTTTTCATTTCACTGCCATGAAAAGAGAAAGCCAATGAGAAGTTTAGGGGACGGTTAACAGTTACATTTAAGTGACAACCCATGGAGTTCAGGTGAGAAAGACCAAAAGAAAGTGCGTTTGCTAAGTTTAGCTTTCCGGTCAACAGTAAACAACGCTGACTTCAATACTTGCCTGCCAACTGTTTGATTGGCGAGCTGTTTCATCCGATTGAACTGCTTCTTCATTTTCGGTCCCTTGTCGGTCTAGTCTTCCGAAGTTAGGCTTCAAAACCGGGCTTTGGTTTGTCATGAAGGGCCTCTCCCTGTTTTAATTTCCCAAGCTGTCGCTATGACAGGGAAAAACAAGCAGGAGCCATTGAGCCCAAAGCCAATTAAAAATAGTTTGTAGCCTCGCTAGCCCCTAAGCTAGCCTTTCCCAAGTGGAAATTCTAGAGAAAAGTTCCCGTTGGGGGCGACTGCATGATCCGCGAACCTCCTTATTTGTATATTTCCGTACATTAAAGTCCCGAAATAAGCCGTGAATAGCTTTCACTGGCTCCGGCGGCTTTTCATGGCTCTTCTCGGTAGCGGTCTTGACCCGTTAGCCAACGAGCTAACGTTACCGAGCTGGATAATCCGTCGGCCACTTTCTCCCACAGCAGAGCAGCGCAGAGCAGGAGCCGAGTGAACAGCAGGCAGCAGGGGCTCACCTCTGCCACTGGCAGCACACAGAGAGCAGCAGGAAATAACGTTAGAGCACAGCAACATATCTGCCAGACAGCACCACCTCCCCCTGGACACTGACAGGACAACCCGGCGCTCACATCAAATCAAATCAAAATGTATTTATATAGCACGATACAGCAACCACCTGTATCCAATGTGCTTTACATCAAAAACCAAGAGTAAAAAACACATAGCATACAATACAAAAGTGTAAACATATAAAACAGTAAAATCAGAAAAGGTTACTATTATAAACTATTATATTATAATTGTACAAAAAATGGTAGAGGTGCGCACTTTGTCTGTCAAGCAATTACTACCAATTGTTGCATGTTACCTATTGGTAACATGCAACAATTGGTGGTAATTGCTTGCACAAACTGAAATCAAGATATTTATTTGGGTAAATATGACAATTACTCATTATTTTTTAATGAATAATGAAGACCTTCTGTTTGATTTTTACACACAATTGTTATGGTTGATGCATTAGTGTGACAGTCAGCAGCATCATACAGAAAAGCTGTCAGAAATCCACACCTGAATAGTGGAAAATGGAATAATATAAACTCATATCCTTTTGATTGCAGACACTTGGTGGTAATGCTAGAACAATGGTTAAATATGTGTAAAATATACCATGCATCTAAATTCAGAAACAGTACTTTATAATTTTAAGAGAGCATAATGGGCCTCCCACAAGAGAAGCAAGTCAGATTTAATATTATAATATATGTTATAGTACAAGCTAGAAACTACACAATGATCACCTTTGAACACTTACAGTAGCTGTTTCCATTTGTTAATCCTACATAAATCCATTATAGCCTAGTATGCAGACACTAAAGATAAGCAGACATTTTACCATCTTCAATGGGTTCAAATTGTTTGAAACTTTAGACACTTTTTGAACACCGATTAATGTGAGAGCAAAAACCCACACTACCATTCTTAAAATGACTATGACAAGCTTTTGTTAGAGGCCAAATGCATTATGCCTCTGGAAGATTGAAGCTACAGATCCGCGTCCTTTCAGGGGCTTGTCAACTTCCTAATTACTTTGGTCAAAGAAATTCAATGTGCGATTTAATATTATTGGAGATACACATGTGCAACAGTCCATGAAGCACATATGCCATTGCATATGCCTGTATGGTTCGGCATGTGGCTGTTCAGGTCTTACAAAATTCTCAGCCGCAGACTTTGCAGCTGTATGGTTTCTCCCCTGTGTGGATCCTCAAATTAATTTTTAATAAAGCTGCTGAAGATTCTTACACAAGACGATAGGCCACTCTCTCTTTCATGTGGCTTTGTACATGCGCCATGTCCTCTTGAGAGATTTAGACATACTCTAAGATGCGGCACAGGAATGCGTGATTATCAGAGGGACACAAGATTCAATTCAATTCAATTCAATTTTATTTATAGTATCAATTCATCATATATAATATATTAATAAGAGTTATCTCAAGACACTTTACAGATAGACCACACTCCAGAATTTACAAGGACCCAACAGTTCTAATAGTTTCCTCCAGAGCAAGCAACAGTGCGACAGTGGCGAGGAAAAACTTCCTTTTAGGCAGAAACCTCGGACAGACCCAGGCTCTTGGTAGGCGGTGTCTGACGGGCCGGTTGGGGTTAATGAAGAGTGGCAATAACAAAAATAGAAAAAATTAGTGGTTTGTATCAGTTCTTTGTAGTAGTTCATGGCATAGCAGGACGCTGTGCAGCATTACAAGGCACAGCAGGACGTAGCAGGACGTAGCAGGACGTAGCAGGACGTAGCAGGGCACCGCAGTGTAGCAGATGAACATGGCATCACAGAACGTGTAGCGGGACCAAGGCGACCGCTGCTACCCTGATTTCGGAGCCTCTCTGATCCAAGGGAACAGCTGGGGAAAAAAGAACATAAGGACTCCGGGGAATGACTCCAGAAATAGGTTAGTAACAAGCATTTCTGGGACATGGAAGCACAAAATGAAAGATGGAAAGATAGAGGAGAGAGGAGCTCAGTGTATCAAAATAAGTCCCAGCTGTCTAAAACTATTACAACAAAACCAAGAGAGACGAGGTAAAGAGAGCTCCAGCCCGGCCGGGCTAGAACTCTCCCAACACGGATGGGCTGTATTCCAAGTCTCCCTTTAGTTCTATATATTCTTGATTATATGATAGATAAATCTGAAAACTATGTGACTAACTACTACTCCCTAACAATATTCGATTCTATGCCCTAACTAGTGTATCAAAATAAGTCCCAAGCTGTCTAAAACTATTATTACAACAAAACCAAGAGAGACGAGGTAAAGAGAGCTCCAGCCCGGTCGGGCCAGAACAAGATGTTCTCAGTAAGGTTGGCTTTATAGCCTAATGGGAGGATTTCCCACGCAAGTTGTAAGGAAATGTGCCAGAGTGAATTCCATATTTCACACATGGGAGTTGATGAATATCCTGTCACTGTTCTGCGTCGTTTCCCCTTTGTGTTTTCACTTTTAACATTTTTGCTGTCTTTGCTCTCTTCAGATCTAAACAGATGGAGGTGGTCAGCTGATGGTGCATCATTTACTTGTTTAGTTGATTTCTGACAGCAAAATTAAATTCTGAATTTAGTTAAGAGACCTACTAACAAATACAAGAAGAGGGGTAAATAATCATTACAAAAAATGTCTTAAATGTAAAGGCCATTCAGAAACCAAAGTGACCCTAGGTAAGTAAGGTAAGGTAAAGGTACTTTATTGTCACATACACATGGCAAGTCTCTATAAAACACACTCCACAAATCATCTGACTTTGCTTTGGCAAGTTTTATGACAATATTTGTCAATTTCAGGTCAAAAGTCCACTGTTTCGAGACTAAAGCCGCTTATTTCTGCCTACCAAAAGATGATGCTTAGTGCAAAACAGTAATGAGCACCTCAGACATAAGTGGAGGTGCAATTGGTTTATAATTTAGACACATATTTTACATTAAAACAGTACTGGGATTGTGTGGTAGGTTTATTTTATTTGTGTGCAACATTTTGCTGTGATACGTTTAATCTGAAAAATACTAACCGGAAGTGTTTATCAAATGGGCGGAAGTGTTACACTTCTTGCAACGAGTTGTTATTAGGAAAAATATTACTCCCTTGTTAAATTCTGCGTCTTTCCACCCAACTCGTAGTTTGTTTACTATACACAAATAGTTGAGCAACCCGACTACGCTTTTAGTTTTCTTCTTCTTTTTCCCCGTTTCGTTTAATAACCCGCACCTGTCAAAATAGAGCTAGCCAGTTAGCTTGTTGTAGCTAGCCAGTGTAAAGCAGGTGGACGAGGTTAGGCAGCGCGTACAGTTTTAATGTTAACTATATAACGATAGAAAAAAAGCATCATTAATGGCGGCTCGGCAACCCTTCACAGACTCGGATACTGCTGATGAAGCAGTGAGGGCGACCTGTGACGATGCAACTATATGCAAAAGGTAAGAGCAGCATACGCAGCAGCAAACTTTAACCTGACAGTCCTTTGGCTTTGATTGCATCGAAAGTGACGTAAGTTGAAGAAGTGAAGTAGTAAATGCATATTTAAGGTAATGAAACAGTTAACATACTACTTTAACGTGATAGTACAGGTTATCAAGTAACGTTTTCCAACATTAAATGAAAGCTCTCAGTCGTAATTTATGATAGTTACTATGACAACATATATACAGCAAA
Organism: Etheostoma spectabile; assembly: GCF_008692095.1. Taxonomy (NCBI): domain Eukaryota; kingdom Metazoa; phylum Chordata; class Actinopteri; order Perciformes; family Percidae; genus Etheostoma; species Etheostoma spectabile. Next base: position 23,692,004 of record NC_045753.1, read on the forward strand.
AGCCAAATAAGAGCAGAAAAGTACACAGATATAATAGAGCTGGGTCTTAAGTCCTTGGCGCAATCAGCAGAACTTTCGAGGGGTAATTGATTAAATGATAATACAAATGTTTCATTTGAGCTTTAAAATGTACTGTATGTCACCTCCTCATCATATTTGAATTCTTATACCAGGTTTGCTACCAGTAAAAGCTACTGGAAGGACCCCTATATCCAGTATTTTGTAAGATCTGTAGGAGAGCGGAAGGCACCTGAAATCAATAGAGGTGAGTGATACTCTCACCACATATTCTTTCTCACACATTTTTACTTTATTTCTTAGTAAAGTGATTCATGTCATCGTGATATTTACTTCAGAGTGGCACTACAAGTCATAGGATCATCAGTACATGAAATGAACATCTCGTCTGCAGCAAGTCCCTTCTAAGCGCCATGCTGTAAGGTTTAAAAAAATGTGTGCAGGCAGTTCTGTCTATTTGACCAGCTGTAAACACCTCTCTTTACAGTGTGGTTAGTGAGGAGTTGCCAGCTGTAATGTTTGGGATCTTATTAGTGATAGTGATTAGTTGTGGGGATTAAAATTGATACAGCATGGTATCACCATATTTTCCATGTCAAGTATTGTATTGTAAACAGTATCAATGTTTTTTTTTATATTATTTGCACGTGAGAATTCAATATTTTTTCGTACTAGAAAAATCCAATCTGCTCGACAATACCATTTTGCAGGGGTGAGATAAGCAAATACCTTTTTAGATAGAACATGTTTTCCTTTGGGGACATAATTTGAAGTTAGAAAACTGTGATAAATTGCAGAATATTGCACAATATGTTTAAATGACCAATCACATAATAACGTATCGTGACATTATGGTATCGTCGGGCCTCTGGTGATTCCCACTAGGGGTGTGAATCTTCACTGGTCTCACGATTCAATAACGATTATCCTGTCAATGATTCAAATCGATTAAATATCATGATGCATCACGATGCGATACCTCCTCAATATTCTTATATATTGCTACTCATGGTTTTCATCAACACATGCAAGCAGTCAGATATAAATATGTATATATGAACTCCCCTTTATATTGTATCTGCTGTTTAAAAAAAAAAGACACTTTCTGAATGTAGTGGAGTCCGAACACGGAAACAAGTAACATCAGTAGGCAATAATCAAATATGGTCTGTCACTGCATCGAGTCACAATCGTCCAGGTCTGCTCAGCGATGCAACACCCCTAACAGTGATAGTATTTAAAATGCTACATTGCTGAGCCGCAATGCAAAACGGTCTGAGGAATGTCTATTTGTATGTGACGTAGCCCATGTGTGTGTTTTTATTAGCTTATTTTACTGTCTCCTTATCTCGTTTGACAGGTTACTATGCCCGCGTTCAAGGAGTTAACCATCTCCTTGATGCGTTTATAAGGAAAACAGAGTGTGACTGTCAAGTAATCAACCTGGGTGCTGGGCTGGACACCACGTTTTGGAGACTTAAGGTTTGCAGCATTGCAGCTCACTGCAGGACTCTGCTGTAAATGGGACTCAGCATTGGTCTGGTGTGGCTTTTGCAGCATTTACACAGGACTAGCCTCAAAGTAATACCATTTTGTGTGTGTGTGTGTGTGTGTGTGTG
>NC_045753.1:23693650-23698388 GCF_008692095.1 Etheostoma spectabile
TGTGTGTGTGTGTGTGTGTGTGTGTGTGCGCTTTATACACTTTATAGGATGAAAACCTCATGCCACGGAAGTTCTTTGAAGTTGATTTTCCAACAGTTGTGGCCAGGAAAATACACTATATCAAGTAAGACAACCATGCTAACTATTATTATTATTACTTGTTTATTTTTTTCCCCGTATTGAACATGAACCAGATCAGCCACAATCTACATAGTAGAAGATCTGGTTTTGATGGTTATATATATAATGCAATACCTCACTGCATTAAAAATACATATTGATGAGGAAATTCTCATTTGAATTTAAGCTTTAGGTTGTATAACTGTTATAATAAAGAAGAACATTAAGCAGCACAGGTTTCCTTCTTTTTTTTTTGGTATTGCAATTCGGGTAAAGATCAGTAGAGGGAGACAAAGCTATATTTTTCAGCTGCTGTACAACAAAATTCAAAGAACAGTGGCCGTGTGTTTATACTGCATGTTATCATCACATGTGCTGTATGGATGGATGTTTATTATATTATATGTAAATTTGCTTTAAGCTTTGCTAGGTGTAATGTACATGTACTATGTGTAATGTATAGCCTATATATCCTAGCAACTGAGTGTATGTAATCTATACATATATTAAGCTTTTAATAGCAGATAGTATAGTATGTAGTGTAGCTAGCCAGGTTTATTGTTGCAGTTTGGTTATGAATTTTAATGGTGTTTTTTCTTTAACTAGGACCAAACCACCCCTGTCCAAACCCCTCCTCGAAACCCACTCAACAGACTCCTTACTACTAGGTAATGAACACAAGTTGCAATCATTAATATTAAAGATGTTTAGCATCTTCCTCACAATGTGTGTTTTTGTTTTTTGTTCGCTCAGATGCCCACAGCCTTGACTCAGACCGTTACTGTATCATTGGAGCAGACCTCAGAGACATCTCTAATTTGGATGAAAAACTGAAGAAGTTCCAGCTTAATCCAGAGTATGTGAAGAGATATTTTTGATATTTTTAATTTTTTATAGTCATGCTAGGCAAACCATTTCAGTTTTGGAAGAAAGCGTGTACTAACCCGAGGTTGATATTTTATTTTGGTGGATTAAGTCCATCTGTCAGTTTTCCCAGCATGTCTTTAGAAATCCAAGAATTGAAGCTTATCTCCGTTTTTTCTCACAGTGAGTAACTCTAGATAACAGAGTCACTCGAGAGAGCGTCTGTTTGGCTGAAATGCAGATATCATTTCTGAAAAGGATACCCCACCGAAAATGTATGTTATGAGTATCAAACACTACCTCCTGGTGACTTGAAATAATAATTAATTAAACCTCATAAATTCTCCTAAAAAGACATTTTTTTTAGTCCTTTTTAAAAAGTCTCAGTGGTTTGAGGTGCCCTCATGGTCGGGGGGTGGGGGGGCATTCCAGATCCAAGGAGTGGCAGAACAGAACAGCCCAAAATGTGGCTACTTCAAGAAGAGTGGTAGCATGACAGTGTATTCAAGCCCATTTTGAGACATTTCTGTGGAGGTTTTGATCATTTGTTCCATTGTTAAACTATTGGAGTCCACCGTAATTGACATGGATTGAGTTTTTTGTGAAGGAGCAAACATCCTAAAGCCACCTTTTTAACTTCAAGGGGTTTGGATTCTTAAATGTTTTTAGGTTGCAGTGGTCCAATCCACATGGCCATTTTGAAGTATTTGGACGGCACAGATATCCTTATTTTTGTATGATGGGATGTTTTCTGTGGCCCCAGCTCGTAACTCACACATTATTACCTTTATTAATCCAGGGAAGTTTGACTAAGCAAGGCTTTTTTTTACATTGAGCTGCCAGATATGAATGTGTAAATGTAGTTTTATTAGTCTTAATTGTTTGAGAGGGAGAGACTCAATTGTGTTCTGCCTGCCCAGACTAAAGGTTGGAGTGAAAATGTAATATTCCTCTGTGGATATGATTGATTTTTTATTAAAGTCCCTTTGTTAGTAATTAGCAAGACATCTCAAAAACATTACTAATATCAATGGGATTTGGTGCAAGGGGAACTGCTTTAAAGTCTCTCCTGATCCATTTATGTTTTAAACACTGCAAGATTTATGAACAATTTCACTATTTTGGACTGTGCTTAGCTGAATAAGAAAATGTGCATTATGTTCAACATTAATGCTTATCTGGATCTAGATAACAGACTAAAAGATTATAAAAATGAAAACAAAAAAATAAAATATTAGATTTAGAGGCTTGTTTAGCTTTGGCAGAATTGCGGCATTTCTGAGTGCTTTCTGGTTATGTTGTTGTGGTTAAGTGTACTTCTGTTCTCACTCCCAGATTACCTACACTGCTCCTGTCTGAGTGTGTGCTGGTCTACATGACGCCCTCCCAGTCCTCCAATGTAGTTCACTGGGCTGCAGAAACCTTCCACACCGCCATGTTCATCAACTACGAACAGGTAAACAAGACCAGTGACTTCTTCCTGTACAGCAAAATGAATCCTGTTATTCATGTCACACCTAATGCAAGTACCTTGGGTTTAATATTTATTTAAAAGGTATTCGAATGGACAGAAGTAGAACGTATGCATTTGAGCTGAGATTTTTATAATGTAGCCTAATGTATGGCTTCATCCACTCAACATGATCTTTGTGTCCAGTTGAACATGAACGATCGATTTGGCCAGGTGATGATCGAGAACCTGCAGCGTCGCCAGTGCATCCTGGCAGGAGTGGAGGCCTGCCAGTCTCTGGAATCTCAGGTAAACCCCAATAGTAAAATGCAATATTTTACAACCAAATCAACAATTAAGTCTTAGTTTTCAGAGGTTTTTGATAAGTTGAGTGGCTCTGGAAGGCCAGTAACTGTCATATCCAAAATGTAAGAATAATCTGAGGTTCTGATGTTTCGAGAGATCAGTACAGTGTTTTAATGTGTGTTTGCAGAAGGAGCGGTTCCTTAAGACAGGCTGGGAGCATGCTGATGCTCTGGACATGATGACGGTCTACAGTATGCTCCCCCAGGAAGATGTGGGAAGGTAATGCAGGCCAAAATACTGCTTAGTACTCCATTATTTGTCGGATATACTTTGAAAATGTTTTAACATAAAATCTGCATCATGAACATATACAAGGCGGAGGGTCCAACCAAAGATGTTACAGAGTTGCATTATGGGAAGTGTAGCATCTAAACCTTTGGAGCTTGAATCATAGGAACTAAAAATCTGAATATCTCAGCCTCTGCTGCATCAATTGTGGCTATTCTCTTTTAATTTGTCTCTCGCTAGTTCTCCAAATTTGTAAGAGTTCTGTACTGTGATATAAACTAAATTGCTAGAATACCCCTTTACTCTGATTTAGGAACGTTTTAATAATGGAGTTGTATAATGTATCTCAGACTTAAAGGGGTCGTAATATGCTCATTTAATGTTAGTTAGTTAGTTAGTTTTAACTAGAACATGCTTACATGCTTTAATGTTAAAAAAACACATGTTTCTTATGTCTGTCTGAATATACAGTACCTGTATTCATTTTCTGTCTCAAACACTTAGTTTTTCCGCTTGTCTCTTGAAGCCCCCATCCCCCAAAAAAGCCCAGTCCCCACTGACTGGTCAGCGTTTCCAGATCTTCCACATCTGTGCTCTCTAAGTCTCTTTAGTCATTGCAGCTGGGGAATGCACTGTAGCAGCGCTTTGTACCCACATATAGTAAAGTTTTGACATCGTAATAGTACGGAAGTCCTGACTGCACATTTAAAGGGAACAATTCGGAAAACGGGATGTGTGCATTTCTCTGTGGAATAAGTGTTTTGATGCTTTAACAGTATTTATATAGCACACTCACTTTTTTAAAACATGAGTCCTTAAAGTTTGTGTTATTGATTGATGACTTGCATTGAATTTGATCAACAACCAGTAGAAATTGAAACATCGCCTTCGGTGAAACAAACAAAATATGTGATATTTTCACACAGGTAATTTAGAAGCTTGAGTCTTGGTGCATTGGTTGCAAACCCTGCAGATTGATTATCCCATCTGTATATAGCCTGACATGAAAGATCACAATCCTAAAAAAGTGGATGAAATACGTCTTTTGTTTTTCTTGCAGAATTGAGCGTCTGGAGTTCCTAGATGAGAAGGAGCTGTTGCAACAACTGCTTCAACACTACAGCATCTGCTGGGCCACCAAGGACAAACTCAATCTGGGTAATGCACAGTTACATTACACCTCCATTTTAAATAAATTGGGTATGTTAGCTGTAGTAGGAAAGAAGAAATTATGAGTCAGTGTCAGGGTCATCTACATACAGTACATTGGTTTATTTACTTTGCGTTACTTATATGTGGGGCAGGGTTCGAGAAATCCAATTTCTGATTGAAATCGATCTTCATTTGAATAATGCAATATTGATCCTTAAAATCCAAAGATCTATCATTGAAGAGTTTTCAAGATAGAGTGAAGATATTGGTATCATGAAACTAGGTAATCCATCTCTATGTAACTTTTTGGGGGGTTGATTCTTATTATTATGTTTTAATATTGCACCAGGCTAGAGGGTTCCTTGTATAATTTACAGCAATAGTTTTATAAGAATCTCTTTTAGATCCAAGCAAAATTTGTATTGTAACTAAAATGTTCCTAATAAAATTGATATTTTACCAAATTGGGACCTTGTGAATTGAAATCGAATCAATTCTAGAAATCAGTGGCGATACCCAGCCTTGCTTATATGTTTTAAATGTTTCATATTTCCACCC
>NC_045753.1:23698398-23711388 GCF_008692095.1 Etheostoma spectabile
CCCCCCCGCGTTGGAATGTCTGATGTTTGGTCATTTACACTCATTTACACGAACGGGTTCTGTTTCCTTAGGTCTGTCACAGTTGGCATTTTGATGTGAAACTGCCCCACTGTTGGACATGCGTTACCTGTATTTACACCAAAATGAACAACAGGAGACGAGGTGGGAAAGGAGACATTGGTAAAGAGGAAGCCTGTATTCTCCATGCAGCCCTTGTCGGGGAGCTGTTCCTCTATGAAAACTCGCGGCATCAGCAGATTGTGATTTGATAAGCGTCCTTTGTAACCCCATACATCTGCAAGATAAGACATGATTAGATTAAGAACATTGAAGAGGTGTGTCTTTACACTGGCACTGAGTTACCAACTGTAAAATAGATCAAGTGTGTTTGTATTAACTTGCCTACAGACATATTTTGTCTATAACTACACAAAAGTATCGTTTCAAAATCTGCCAACTTGTGTTGGATATTATTGAATGTACAATGTTTTCAGATGTCATATATTTGTCCTTTTCTGGGTTTTATTTTACTTTTTTTTTTTTTTAAATTTATTAATCAATTGCACTTCCAGACTCTTTTTCTTGCAAAATATACATACATAATACATACATGCATGTGAAGGAACTAGTGTCAAACTGCAAGAAATGCATTACAATGCAACTACCTTACTGATTTATTACCATTTGCCCATAACATGTTTTCTAAGTTTCAAACAGCAAAAAGGACACGACACATTAGTTTTTGATAGAATATATTTGATCATGGCGGTTTAAGTGTAGTTGAATAAAAATTGACTTTGTGTAAGATCGTGTTTATTTATGAACTTTCTCATGGACTTATAATCTAACTATCAGCTGGGTTATCTGCAGTGCGAGGGACACGCTGATATCACTATGTAGGCTGAATGACTGCTTTTGTGTGTTAAGTTAAACTGTGTGCTGTAAACTTAATTGTGTTGTAAGGCCCTACATTTATATCGCAATCTATCTTTATATTCAGTTATTCACATAATTTAAAGCAGCTTTAATCCATTCTATACTATGTTCTATTCTAACGGATCCAATTCTGGTGGGCTTTTTTTGTTTTTGTTTTTATTTAATTCTACCTTCTGCAGCTTTAAGTAAAATATTTAAATACCTCTTTCACCACTGCTACTATAGTCACCGTATCAACTTAGAATTTATAATGTATCAAGTTTTGTGTTTATGGCTAGCTTTTGCTCTGTGAAAGTGGCCCCAAAAAAAATCAGATATAGCAGGTTTAACATGAAAAAACAAGTTTGCACTCTTCAGTGTATTACAATAATTTAAAAGATAGAAAACTAAAATATGTGTTGCTGTTCTGTGTAACTAACAGTACTCTAATTTTATGAGGTTTTCTGGATTGCCTTTGAGTATAAACAATTGCAGGAAGGTGGAGCATCAGAGGAAAAAAAATGGGGATGTGCGTATGTCCTCAATGGATCATCCGTATAACTCATATAGATAAGTGTACTGTCAACAGATTACCCAGTACAGGCTGTGGTCCACCAGAGAAACAAGGTGCACAGGGTAGAATTTTTTTTCTTTTCTTCTTCATTATGGTAAGAACAAAAACCAAGACAGGGGTCTTCACAATAGCTGTGGAAGAGGCGTCAGCGGAGAGAGGCGACACCAACAAGAAGAGCTGCATCTTTCAGCAGTATGTGCAGCCCTGCCTGGCTGAGCTGTTCGGGACCAGCCTGTTTGTGTTTGTGGGGTGTGCATCCGTTATTGGGAATGTGGGAGCAGCTGGCGTCATCCAGCCCGCTGTGGCACATGGACTGGCTCTGGGAGTGCTGATCATGGTCCTCGGGCAAATCAGGTAAACAATGTCAAATGCTTGATATTGTATGTGTTTGAGCTGACTGATGGGGTCTTGTTTTTACAAAAAAAAGTTTTATTTTCCTCCCAAAAGCACAAGTTGAGCCAATGATAACATACATTGACTTATTTAAAATACAATTCTTATTTGAAAGTGATTTTCCCTTGAAATGTTGGTGTGTACTGAGATGTAGATAGCACAACCATATCAAAGTAGGCAATACTAAGCTTCAAATAGTTTTTTTTGTCAATCACTGTCTTCTATTTGATACAACAACGTTAGCACAGATACAAAAGAATCATTTGCAACTCCATTTCACCCCATGTTATGGACAGGTGTGATTGTTATCAGTTTATAACACCATTAAGAGACAGGGTAAAGTTCATTATGTTTATCACAGTGGGGGCCACTTTAACCCTGCGGTGTCTCTGAGCGTCTACCTGTGTGGAGGGACGGGGCTTTCCCTGCTGCTGCCGTATGTCCTGGCTCAGATGTGTGGAGGCATGGTCGGCGCTGGTTTGACCAAGGTGAGAAGATCGATGGAAGCCCAACTCTGCCAGGAAAAGGAAAACAAAATATAAAAGTCATTATAAGTCAAAATGTTAACTTGCACTCATAAATAATAATAATAATAACAACTCATCAATAGAAATATGACATAATAGGTTCAAATATTATTTTGACTTACCATTCCGTCATTTTGACTTAGGAAGATGCAATGTTGACTCAGTAGCTCTTTTTTTTCATTTGAAATAATAGGTAAAAATATTAGATGATAAATAAAAATGTTGACATAGTGAGTCCAACATTTGAAATAATACATTTAAAATGTTAGATAATAAACTTACATTTTATTCAGTGTCTCGTGATTTTTACTTAGTAAGTGCAATATCTTAAAATCTTGACTCAGTTTGTCAAGAATTTATAATATAATTTAAGTACTAAAGTCAAGGGTTTTACTCATCTGCAATTATGACTAAGTAAGGTAAACGTTTTGACATATCTCATAATTGTGACTTTTGTTGCAATTGTGTGTCAATAAAACACAATTTGTGTCCTTTTTTTTAAGATTACTTTTTTTGGGCCATTCTGCCTTTAATCATTAGGACAGCGTAGACATGACAGGGGGAAGACATGCAGGGAATTGCTGCAGGTTGGACATGAACCCTTGATGGTCTTGATTTCCCGGCATGCTTTGTTGGATAGAAAAAAAATAAAAGGTTTAAAATGAATAAAAACTGTTGCCGTCAGTCGATTTAATCATGCACTGGATGATGCACATTTAATTTGTTTTACTTTTAGGTAATCTACCCCACTGATGTGTATAACGCTTCCCTTGGAGGGGCCTTTAACATTGTGAACAATGATCTGGGTAAAACCACTGTGGCAGAGGTGATCATGACCCTGTTCCTCACCACGGTGGTGTGCATGGGGGCCGTCAACGGCCAGACCCGCTCACCCTCGGCTCCTTTCTGCATCGGCCTCACTGTGACAGCCAACATCTTTGCTGGGTAAGAGCCTCTGAAGAAAAGTCAATCACTATTTATTCCATTCGTCCATGTCAAATCACAGCCAGAGCAGAAGCCAGAACTTTTGAAAAACTGAGGTCATGACAGGAAAAAAGAAAGTCTGTTTTAATCAGATTTTCCATATTTAATTTGTTTTATTTACTAGTTCAATTAGATTGTCTGCAAGTTGAATTAAATGAAGCCGTTCCTATTCCTCTGACAATCAATCACTTTCATAACATTATCAATGCTTTTTGTAGTACAACTCTTGTATTTTATGAGAAAAACACAACATTTCTAACATTTCTTTTTTTAGATGTGGAGGGTAGTCAGAGCTATGAGGATCAAATCCAAGATGGGCGCTAGTCTCCCAGGTCTGATGTTGAAAAGTGTTTCATTTTGGAACCAAAACCCAGTAGAAAAACAGTGGGGGTGCTCATTCATTCCAAGAATTTAAGGCAATGCATTTATATCGAGGTCAAGCTCAGTTTACATTAAAAACTTCACTTCACATTCTTTTACTAGGTTGTTTATTTTTGCTTGCAAATTGGATTGAACCTTGCTTCCTGCTTCTTACAGTGCAGACGCTTTGCTGCTTGCTCCTGCTTCTGCTTGCATATTTTTGCTGATAATCGTGCTTTTCCTCTGAGAAACTATGACGGCGCGGCTTGGACACTTCAAAAACACTGGACTATACATTTTTTGTAGACATAGTAGGCTATTGCCATATTTTAAAATTTTTCTGCGTGAGCGTGGCCTACCATAGCTCAAGCCTGTCCTACAGTGATTGTAGCTAAAGCTAATTAGCAGCAAGATCCTCCTTTCTCCGTAGAAGACTACACAACTCAACTTCAAAGATTGCACTTCTGGAAACCAAGGTTCACCTTCTAGAAGTGAACGTGGAAGTTAACGGATCTTGTGGAAATGACACCACTTTACCATGACCCATAACAATGGACAGAAGTATGCTAACACACGGCTAATTAGCCCAACAAGACTACAAAGAAACAGGAGGTGGAACTGGTAATAAATCAACAAGTGCGGTCCTCCTGGAACTTGTCTGGTGCGAAGCCTAAGAGTAAATCATTTTCCGGGAAATGGAGACGACTAACGGGCGGGCACAGCGCCCTGACATTTGTGATATGACCGGCTGGCCTGCATTATCATCTGGGCAGAGCGCCTCTTCACACCCTGTACCTAGTAGGACACAGCCGTGGACGCTGCAAAAGGGAAAATAAGCAACAAAATGCCCCCCCAACAACCTGGTGTGCAACTGGATAACAGATTTGCTCCTCTGCTGCAAGACGCGGGACAGTCATCTGATGACCGGGACTCGTCTCATCACCACACAAGGGTAAGGACTGAGAGCAATTCAAAAAGTAAAAAGCTAACAACTGGGCCTCAAACCCTGATTGTGTGACTCTGCTGTAAAAGATTAAAAAAACAGTAAAAACACCAAAATACTATGTTTTCCCAAAGACATGGTGTCTGACTTGACCCAAAAATCCCAGATATCGTGGCGCACACCAACTGTGAAGAACATTATTCTGATATAGGGTCAAATGATGTTGTAAAGCAACAGTCTGAATTGCTGAAACGGACTTTAGGGAACTGCTTGACACAGTCACCCCCCTAAGCGCAAATGTGTTTATCAGTGGTCCTATACCGTCAGTCAGAAGAGGATGAAGAGATTCAGCCGACTGTTGGACTAACAAATGGCTTTCAACTGAATGTACCGTCCACTCTCTGAAGTTCATTGACAATTTAAACTTTTCTGGGAGCGCAGACATCTTTTTAAAGCAGATAGACTTTCCCTTAACAAGCAGGAGTAAAGCTGTTCACCTCTAATCTCTTACTTTCTGCGCTACACATCTGCTCCCTCTGCCAAGGTCACAAAACAAAAGGAAGACACAACAAAGTGCGGCAGTGATCCAGCACAGCCCCCGCCTGTGCAAGATTTGACCATGGGAGACCAGAGAGCGAGACACGAAACCTACCCTCCCCTCTTCACCCTCCACCAGCACCCCTCAAACCTTCCCAACCCGAACCTTCTGAGGATTCATCGCTGTCTCTACTGATGCTCCACACACCCTTTCCCTTATTTCCCCCATCAATTATGCACACCCTTCCTACCCCCATGGCTCAACCCCGCAAAAGTAAAACGCAAGCACCCTACCAGGATGTCAGAAAACTCCTTCCCCCCAACTGATAAGGACGCTTGTGTGCAAAATCTGCAAGCACTATCTGATATGTGCCGGGCCTTGGCTGCAGGACTAGTGATACTATGACTCTTTTCAAGACAAGCCCGGCCCTGTGGATTCAATTCTTCCTCAATTTCTGTTGTGATAGGTAATAGGAAAAGAATGGTGAATAAGCACTTAACTGCAAACTTAGCAAATTTAGCACTCCATTCCTCGTCAGCTACAGCCTCCAAAAAAATGAAAACACACACATACACTAGCCTTACTAAACTCAGGTCTTGGCAGGAAAATCATTTTAATCAATGATTTTATTACTAAGCACAATCTAGATTTTATGTTTTTAACTGAAACCTGGTTAGACCATAATAACAGCGCTGCTGTCTCATCGAGTCAGCTCCCCTAACTTCAGTTTTATGAGTGAGAATAGAGTGAATAAGAAAGGAGGTGGAGTCGCCATTGTTTAATGACTCATTCCACTGTACGCAAATATGTTATGGAAATTGTTTCTTTTGAATAGTTGCTCTTCAATTAGATCTTCCCCTCAAGCGATGTTTCTAAATCTCTACAGGCCACCTAAATATTGTGCACCTTCATTGATGACTTCACTGAACTGCTGTCTATTATCTGCATTACTTTGATTGTGTAATCATGCGGGTGATTTAACATTCATTTGACAGCCCCAGGACAGGGGGACAAAAGAGCTGTGTTGTGTTTTTGAACTATGGACTGACTCAGCATGTGACGGAGCCCCCACAATAAGGGGCACACTCTGGACTTGATTGTCTCCAAAGGTCTGAACATTTCCAAGGTTGTGGGTGATGACGTGCTCTCAGATCATCCTGTGTTTTCTTTACGGCACTATCTCTGTGCCCAAAAGTGTCCACAAAGATATCAGAAAACGGTATATCACTGAAAACACCAGTGACACATTTATTCAGCTTTTCTCCTCCACACCAGCCCTCTCGGGCTATCAGTCATGAGCTTGTAGATAATTTCAACTGTAAAATCACAAATGTTATTGATGCCATTGCTCCCACGGTCAAAGTTGTATCTGTAAGAAAAGATCTCCATGAGAAATGTCCTACTGGTGAGAAACAGAAAAAAAGAGTGTAGAAAGCTGAACGAAGGTGGCGAAAACAAATCTCCTGGTCCATTATAACTCCATATAAGAGAGACTTCGCATTTATAATTTGGAACTGAGGAATCAAGAAGGTCCTTTTTCTCTGATATTATCTCTAGAAACAATAATAATTCCCGTGCTTTGTTTGCTACTGTTGATAGGTTACAAACCTCCAGTACCAGTAGCATCTGACCTTTTATCTACCAGGCCTGCAATGACTTTGCCTCCTACTTCAAAACAAAATTCAAAAGATTAGACAAACGTCAGTGCCTCCATATCAAGTCCAGGATATGTGTGGTCACAGTGTTCAAGCAAAAATAGTTCCAATATGACAGAATTTCACACGATCAACCATACAAACCTGGAGGACATTATTCAACATCTGAAAACCTCGACCTGTTGCCTTGATGTCTACCAACGGGACTTTTCAAAAATGTTTCCAATTGTTTGACTTCTGATCTTCTACAGATTGGACACATCTCTTCTTTCAGGTATCTTTCCACAGGCCCTGAAAACTGCAGTAATCAGCCACTCTTAAAAAAGAACAACCTAGACAATTCACTATGAGCAACTATAGGCCAAATCAAACCTTCCGTTTTAAGTAAAACATTGAAAAAGTAGTCTTTCAACAACTCAACCATTTCTTGTCACTAAGCAACAGTTTTGATACCTTTCAGTCGGGTTTCCGACCACCCACGCACTGAAACGGCTCTTGTCAAAGTCTTTAATGACATCCACCTTAACACAGATAATGGCAAAATTTCAATCTTAGTATTACTTGATCTCAGTGCTGCATTTGACACGGTCGACCCAGATATACTACTAGACCGATTGGAAAACTGCGTTGGCCTTTCGGCTCAGTACTACTGGTTTGAATCCTACCTAAAGAAAGGGATTACTTTGTGTGATAGGTAATTATGCATCTGAGCGTACAAATATGACGTGCGGAGTTCCGCAGGCTCCTTCTGGGGCCTCTTCTGTTTAACATCTACATGCTTCCACTGGCTCAGATTATGGAGAAAAACAAAATAAGTTACCATAGTTATGCGGACGACACACAATTTCATAACCTTATCGCCAGGGGACATAGTCCAATACAAAAACTGACTAAGTGCATCGAACAAATTAACGCTGGATGTGCCAGAACTTTCTGAAATTAAATGAAGGAAAAACTGAGGTGGTTGTTTTTGGACAAGAGAGGAACGATTAAAGTCTGCGCTCAGCTTCAAACAATGTTAAAAACACAACAAAGCCAGAAATCTTGGTGTAGTCTGGACTCAGACCTGAACTTTAACACCACATAAGACATTACAAGTCAGCCTACTATCACCTTAGAATATATCAAGGGTTAAGGACTTATGTGTCAACAGGATTTGGAAAAACTTGTCCAGCCTTTATCTTCAGTAGACTTACTACTGTAACGGGGTCTTTACAGGTCTCCCTAAAAATCAATCAGACAGCTGCAGCTGATTCAGAACGCTGCTGCTCGAGTCCTCACTAGACCAAGAGACTGGATCACATCACTCCAGTCTGAAGTCTTTACACTGGCTTCCTGTGTCTCAAAGAATTGATTTCAAAGTACTCTTGCTAGTTTATAAATCACTTAACGTTTAGGTCCAAATATATTGCTGATCTGCTCCTACACTATGACCCACCCAGACCCCTCAGGTCATCTGGGCAGGTTCTGCTTCTGTCCCCAGAGTCAGAACTAAACAGGGTGAAGCAGCTTTCAGTTTCTATGCTCCTCATATCTGATAAACTCCCAGAAACCTGTAGATCCCGCTGCTACTTCTAGTTTCTTTAAATCAAGGCTGAGACCTTTCTATTTGATGCTGCCTTTCTTTAAATGACTAATCATTTCTTTAATTCTTATGCTGCACTGTAATTTTATTCTTGTGTTTTATGTTTCTCTTTTTTTTAACTGTCTATTCATGTGTTTTACCGGTTTTAATGCTGTGATTTTTCTGTTTTACTTGTGGAAGGGGAGAGAAGAGGAAGAAGAAAAAAAAAATAAAATTAGATTTAACTGGTCAACTGTGATTTGTGTACAGGCCCGTTGACTTGCCTTGTGCTGAAATGTGCTATACAAATAAAGCTGCCTTGCCTTGCCTTGCCTTGCCTTGCCTATGCAATATAGTGAAACTTTACTTTCAGTTTAATTAGTTCTCCAAGTTGGAGGATGGCTTGTTTTGATGGTTGTTAACACTAACTACGTTAGGAAAGACGCGTCATTTGTGATTAAATATAATTTCGCTTTAGAGTAATGATTTCCAGAAGTTTTAATCTGTGAATCTTTCTAACTTTCCTCACGTTTATAAAACAATGGGCACGGATTTATGAAACAATCAGTTTATAAAACCCAGGGAATGGATTATCATTCTGTGTGCACGGTTCAGTTTTTTTCTCAGTTGCCTGACCCCAGGGGAGCTCCGTACACTTTTCTAAAATGAAATGCCTCGCAATCTTTGGGTGCACTCACCGCATTGCAGCAGCATTTGTTTTTAATTCTCTCCAGGAGACCGAGCCATAAAAAGAGTGTTAATGTTTTATTACCTTGCATGATAGCCTATATTTATGGTGGCATAGTACTTAATCCTCTTATCAACTATTGTTGGCATGTAAGTAGCCAAATTTAAATATAACAAGTCTGTTAGTACGGGAATCAGCATGAAAAGAATACAGGCGGTAAACAAGCAGAGGGCCAACCCCCCCAGATTACCATAAAAAAGGATACAGAAGAAAACGTTAGCTACAGCTCTGGCCACGACCTTCCTCCACACATGTATTTATCATTATGATCAGTTACCAAATGGATGCCAAGGTTAATTATTTATTGCCTTCATAGGCCAAGGTCTCATTTATCCATATTAAGTATCTAGGTAAGATTTTGATTGAATGAACATTCTAATTATGTTATATCATCATGGACAGAATTTGAGATTTTAAAGTGTGTTGAAACAACAATCAAATCACTATCGCATTATTTCTGTTTTGGGTGTGTCTGTTGCTGAAAATCGGACTGCAACTTCCCTACACACCGTTGAGCTGCATTGCCGTGGTCCCCAGCTGTGTGACAGTGATGGTGTGTACCTGCTGTTGTTTCAGAGGGACGGTGTCTGGGGCCTGTATGAACCCTGCCCGAGCCTTTGGTCCCGCAGTGGCTGCCAACCACTGGAACCACCACTGGGTCTACTGGGTGGGACCCGCTTCTGGTGCACTGCTTACTGTCATGTTCATCAGGTGTGTATAGTTAAGAACACAGTGGTAGCTTTTCATTGTTAAAGGCTTTCTAGATTTTTGTGAACGTGATACAACCTTAACCCTGTGGAGTTTTTGAACACTAGTGGTGCTAGGGAGCAATGTTTTTACAAGTGGTCGACATTTTGTGAGGGGGTATGGTTCACATATTGCCAACGGTGGAGCCAAAGAAAGCAAATGAAGAATACAGAAATTGCAATGGTGGGTTCTTTTTTAATTTATATGCCACATGCGATGCTGAAAGGTCAGCAGTGCAGGGGATAGACAGGAGAATAGATGATGGGCTGGATTTAAACCTTTCTGCTCCATTTCTTAACTGATTTTTTTTTGGTAAATTAGACACCTCTCTCCTCCTGTTCCACGGGACCTTAATGTAACCTCACACAGAACCAAGAAACTCTGCTCCTGTAGCTCCACCCTATGCGCTTTAGTAGTCTGACCTCCCAACTACTTGCCTTTTAGCTAGTTCAGTCCAGATATTACTATTGAACCAATAGTATTACGGTTAAGTGGAATAAGGACCCATAGCAGAGATGATGGAGGCAAGCAGGAGCAGGTAAACAAGGATTTATTGAGTCCAAAGTCCAAGAAAACAAAGGGAGCAAAAAAAACAAACAGCCAAATCCAAAAAGGTCCAGAAAAAAGACAAGACAGAAACAGGAACAAACATTGAAAACTCTATGAGGAAGATGCACGGCACTGCACTGCACAAAGAAACAAGAACAATCTGATAAGAGACAAAGGGAATATAAAGGTGAAATACAAGAGGTAACTCAGGTGATATGTCAGGTGAATCACATTAGGGCGGGGCAGGACAATCAGACAGACAAAAGTAAAACTAGGCAAGACTAGACCAAACAGGAAACCCTACTATCAACATAAAACAGGAAACAGAACATACAGACACTCAGAGGGGAACACAAGACAGAGAATACTACACAAGACCGAGGAGGGAACTAAGACACAAACACGAGGAGACAAGACAGGACCAAAAAACCAAAGCAGGAGGTAAAGAAACCAAAGCAACCTTCCAAACCATAACAAATAGTGTGTTTAATATTAACGGTTCCAACCAAGAAGCTCGAGTGATGCGTGTTACTGTACGTCACAGCAGAGAAAGAACAATAGTTAACGGTCAACTTTGGAGATTAAGAGGACATAAAAACTGCAAGATTGACCTCTTCTGAAGAGTTTTTTTTTAATCCACCGTGTCCTCCATGCGCTACTAGAATCTGGTGGTGGAGGGGTGATGCCATTACTTAGAATGCCTTACTCAGACAGTGGGCCCCTGGGCACAGCCACAGAAAAAACTTCAAGTGGCAGAAAACAATTGTAGTCATATGGTGTCTTTGTGGTTGTTTTGCCTGTGCCCGATAGACCCGTTCAGTAGGCCATCCATGTTCTTAACATGATATTAAATCATACTTTTGGGAATGACCAACACTCGACATATCACTCTTTTGCAGGTTGTTGTTTGGTGACCAGAAGACTCGAGTTGTGTTGAAGTGAATGTGTAATTTCTAAAGGAAGAAGAGACAGGACATCCCGGCTGACATGATGACAGTGTTTCCATATGGATTTACATTACTCACCAATTAGACTGTAATATTTAAATTGGTCAGCAATTTAAATATTAAATTGGTCAGCAATTTAAATATTGGGGTGCAAATATGTTTGTTCTTATATATATATATATATAGGCTACTTGTTGAAACCTGTTCAATGATATGTTTGTATTACAAGATTTCTAAAAGTGTGTAATGATAGGGATACCTTAGCTACTAAGTTACAAGACATTTGATAATTCTATACATTCAATTTCATACAAAAGATCATGCTTTCTGTTATCTATTAACAGTATTTTTGAACTCAATGGAAAACCATGCTTTGATAGCATTATTTATTACAGGACTTGATTAGACTCAAAAACTGGTGTCCTTATATCAGCTGAAACAAAGCAGTAAGGTAGAATAAATAGCTTTCTAAAACAGAAACAGATCTCAAAACTATACACATGCATCCTAAAAAATGGATGATGGTTTTAATAATGATAAAGATGGAACCTCAGCACTGCACTTAGTGTGGAGGCACAGGAAAGAAGCAATCACACATAGAAAGGAGCATACAACAGTTTTTATTTCATTAAAGTAGTATGATCAAATGCATGCAGTGACGGCAAAAAATAGATATAAATAGATAATATACCAACGAAAACAACATATAAATGTTCTGCTATACAACAATTATTTGTGAATATGAATAAAAAGGCATATAGTAAAACACACGGACAAAGACAAACCAACATAAAAAAGGTGTTAGGTAGTGACGGCCAAATGAAGCTTTGTGAACCAGTGTCTTCATTTTCTGAGCCCACTAGATGGCGCTCTTGGTTTTAAGAGAAAGGCATTGCAGTTCAGTGTATTCTCAATAGGGATGAGCCGAGTACTCGGCTGAAACGAGTATCCGGTACGGATGAAGCACTTTTGCCGAGTACAAGTATTACCCGCCTGGTTGAATGTGTTGTGTATTTAATTTGTAATATATTCTTTAACCGCACTCCCTTTTATAAAACAGCAAGAAAGTTTCAGACATTCAAAAAAACTGGTTAGAGCCAGCAGGCAGTAAAAAAAAAAAAAAAAAACTCAGACGGCAGAGATGTAACACGAGTCCCATTCTAACAAGCACTAAGTCTGAACCAACCCCGGTACCAGAAGTTCCTGGTGATCGGTACGACGTTCAAACGAAGTATAAAACAAACCTGAAGCGTGAAGAAACCCTAAATATTAACAGAAAATCCGCCGCCGAGGGAGAGAGCTGTTCACGTCTTCGTGTCCGTGTGCGAGTGAGAGGCACACGCCAACGGGGATCGTCGTGTGGGAGGGCGCTGGGGACTAGCCAATCACAGAATAGGTAGGGGAGGGGCGCTGGGACGACCTATCACAGAATAGTGTGAAGGAGAGGCGTTGAACTGGCACTGTGACTAGCCTATCACAGAACGGAGACAAGTCAATGGAGAATTCATTGAATCCGAGCACAGATATTGACTCGCATTATCGGATC
>NC_045753.1:23712067-23712353 GCF_008692095.1 Etheostoma spectabile
TTCATGTGGTAAACAGATACAGATACAGATAATGCTGTACTCGCTCATCCCTAGTTGTAACGTTAAGGGAATGTTCCCGTAACTTTCGCTAAATGTTGCAACATTCTCGGAACGTTCGCCTAACGATCTCTAAAGGTTGTAACTTTTAGAGAACATTAGGGGAACGTTCCAAGAACGTTCGCTGTAACCAAAAACGAATGTTCCCGGAACGTTAAGAAAACCTTCCAAATAACCAACAGACGACCAAACTACAACCAAAACAAACCTTCAGGGAACGTTCCCGCAA
>NC_045753.1:23712363-23713108 GCF_008692095.1 Etheostoma spectabile
ACGTTCCCAGAACGTTCTGGGAACCAAAAATTGTTAGCTGGGACGCGGTTAAACGTACAATCTATGGTCTCCTTTTTATAGCGTGGTTATTAGCTGTTTAAAAAGGTATACAGTATTGCTAAATAAAATATTGCAATACAGTGAACCCTCGCTATATCGCGGTTCACCTTTCAGTCTCGCTGCTTCACGGATTTTTGCCCAGAAGAAAACAGAGCGACAACAACTACCGATAATATGTTCTTCTCTCGAAAAAA
Source organism: Etheostoma spectabile (assembly GCF_008692095.1). Classification (NCBI taxonomy): domain Eukaryota; kingdom Metazoa; phylum Chordata; class Actinopteri; order Perciformes; family Percidae; genus Etheostoma; species Etheostoma spectabile. The sequence goes on from NC_045753.1 coordinate 23,712,618, forward strand.
CACACCTGCACACCTGGCTTTAGAAGAAAAAAACGCTACAGAGCGGAGGCAGCGGCTCCGTCAGAAGAGCAGTGAAATACACAGGAGGCACTACCCAGTAAGCACACATATACGTCGGCACGGTCTTTAGGGCTTTATTATGTGGTATCAGATTGGTGGATTCATGTTCATGTATACTTTCAGACACGGAGGACTTTCAAAAAATAATCAAACAATGTTAGAAGAGTAACAATTCTCAGACGGTGACTTTTCTTTGCTTCTTTGACTTTATTTTGCTACGGCTCACACGCGCCTCGGTTCTGGAGGCGGACTCGATCCCAGGCCCAGATCGGGCTGTGAGCTGGTCTGGCATCTGCACTGCTCACAGGAGGCAGGGGAGCGCTGGCTGCTGAGGTTTGACTGCTCCTCCTGCGCCGCCGCCTGGCTGAAGCGTTCTGCAAGAATTCTATAATCTGCTGCGACCTGATTGACAGTCAGCTGTAAAGTGCGGA
>NC_045753.1:23713171-23713723 GCF_008692095.1 Etheostoma spectabile
TGCGACTCCAACGCTAAAAAAAACTCTTCTGCCCAGCTGCTTCCGTATCGCCCACATCTGGAACATGCCAGCTTAGCTGCTGGGACGGGGATCGTCGCTGGTTTGCTGATCTTCGACGTAACTACATCTGAATTAGTTGTAACTGAATAGCTCTGTGGTTCAATATATTGATTATGTGATTTTCTTTTCCTGCTTTAACACTAAACAAAGGTTGAATATATATTCACTTTAATTCCTAAAGGACAATAGTTCATGAACATTTTCTAATTTATCTTTCTTTCCTATTTCTTTCGCATTGGACCTCCCTCCCTAAAAGAAGGTCTTTTTTTGCGCATAACAGAGGGGATACGAGTGCTTTGACGACACGGCACTGGGTCTACCCGGACCAGAAAAAGACAATGTGCAGAAAGGTAGACTGAAGCAAAGTAAAGTAAGGTAAGGTAAAGTGAAGTGAAGTGGCGTCACATGACGTATTGTAAAGTAAAGTGCAGTTGCCATAGTACAAGAAAACAACATTGAAGAATGACCTGCGGTACCTCTCCTTCTTACACC
>NC_045753.1:23713733-23713926 GCF_008692095.1 Etheostoma spectabile
CAGTCTGCTGCTGAAGGTGCTGCTCAGGGACCTCAAAGTGTCATGTAGGGGGTGGGAGGTGTTGTCCATGATGAATGTCAGCTTAACTAATATCCTCCTCTCCCCCACTTCCTCTATGGGGTCCAGAAGACAGGACAGGTCAGGACAGAGCTCGCTCTCCTGATCAGTCTATTGAGTCTGCTCCTGTCCCGGT
>NC_045753.1:23713936-23714054 GCF_008692095.1 Etheostoma spectabile
CCCCCTCCAGCAGACCACAGCATAAAGGATGGCAGAGGCCACCACAGAGTCATCAAAAATTCCTGAGGAGAGTCCTGCACACTCCAAAGGACCTGAGTCTCCTCAGCAGATGGAGGCG
>NC_045753.1:23714072-23714204 GCF_008692095.1 Etheostoma spectabile
GAGTGCATTGGTGTGGTCAGTCCAGTTCAGTTTATTGTTCAGGTGAACACCCAGGAATGTGTAGCTCTCCACTACATCAATGTCCGATCCCTGGATGCTCACTGGTGAGAAGTGGGATGTTTTCCTCCGAAA
>NC_045753.1:23714214-23714506 GCF_008692095.1 Etheostoma spectabile
ATCATCTCCTTTGTCTTGCTGGTGTTGAGCTCAAGCTGGTTGAGCTCACACCAGCTGACAAAGTCCCTGTATTCCAGATCGTTCCGCTCAGAAACACAACCGACAACGGCTGTGTCATCGGAGAACTTCTGGATGTGGCAGTGGGTGGTGTTGTAAGTGAAGTCCGAGGTATAGAGGGTGAAGGAGGGGGAGAGCACCGTACCCTGAGGGGCACCAGTGCTGCAGTGCACCACGTCAGACACACAGTGATGGAGCTTCACATACTGTGGTCTGTTGGTGAGGTAGTCCGTAG
>NC_045753.1:23714519-23714693 GCF_008692095.1 Etheostoma spectabile
GCGTTGGTCCACTCCGGCACTCTCCATCTTCACTTTGAGCAGCGAAGGCTGGATTGTGAAAAAGCACTGGAGAAGTTGAAAAACATGACTCTCACAGTGCTCCTGCTGTCCTCCAGGTGGAGCAGCGATCTTGGCAGAAGGTAGATCACTGCGTCGTCCACCCCAATCCCAGGC
>NC_045753.1:23714703-23714911 GCF_008692095.1 Etheostoma spectabile
ACTGCAGGGGGTCCAGCTGTGTGCTCACCAGGGGTCAAAGGTGACGCAGGATGAATCTTTTCCTTGGTCTTCATCAGGTGAGAAGTCCAGGCAACAGGCCTGAAGTGGTTTGGCTCTCTGGGGCGCGGCAACTTCGGTACCGGGACCACACAGGACGTCTTCCACGGGGCTGGTACCTTCTCCAGGCTCAGGCTCAGGTTGAATAAGT
>NC_045753.1:23714921-23725060 GCF_008692095.1 Etheostoma spectabile
ACCACAGAGCTGGTCAGCACAGTCCCTGAGGAGATTTGGGCTGATGCCGTCTGGGCCCGGGGCCTTCCTTGCCTTGATCTTCTTGAGTTGACTTCTCACCTGATCATCTGTCCTCCCCTCCTCAGACCTGCACCCTCAACGACCCTCATCAACATGAGCTAAACTGCCCCGTTCCTCCCCCGCCACATTTCACCCCCCTCCCTCCCTCCCTAAACTCTCCCCTTCATCCTTCCCTCAACCCCGGTCATCCTCCCCCCCTTCTCCAAACGATGACACAGGTTGAGAAGTCACTCAAGAAGATCAAGCAGGAGGGCCCGGCCCAGACGGCATCAGCCCAAATCTCCTCGGGACTGTGCTGACCAGCCTGTGGTGTGTTTCAGGCACTTATTCAACCTGACCTGAGCCTGGAGAAGGTACACCCCGTGGAAGACGTCCTGTGTTCCGGTACCGAAGTTCCGCCCCCCAGATAGCCACCCCCTTCAGGCCTGTTGCCTGGACTTCTCACCTATGAAGACCCAGGCAAGATCATCCTTGGCGTCACATTTGCGCCCCTGGTGCACACAGCTGGAACCCCCTGCAGTTTGCTACCAGCCGGTATTGGGGTGGACGAGCAGTGATCTACCTTCTGCCAGATCCTGCTCCACACCTGGATGACAGCGGAAGCACTGTGAGGTCATGTGTTTCACTTCTCCACTCCAAGTGTCTTTTTCCACAATCCCCGCGCTTCGCTGCTCAAGTACGATGGAGAGTGCCGGAGTGGACCACGCCTAGGCTGCATGGCTATACGGAACTACCTCACCAACAGCCCACAGTATGTGAACTCCATCACGTGTGTCTGACGTGTTGCACTGCCACTGGTGCCCCCAGGGTACGTTTCTCTCCCCCATCCTTCACCCTCATATACTCGGACTTCCACTTACACACCACCCTGCCACACTCCAGAAGTTCTCCGATGACAACAGCCGTTGTCGTTTTGTGTTTCTTGAGCGGAACGATCTGGAATACCAGGGACTTTGTCAGCTGGTGTGCAGCTCAACCGCTTGAGCTCACACACGACAAGGAGATGATCGTCTGACTTATCGGAGGAAAACGGATCCCCTTCTCACCAGGTGGAGCATCCAGGGATCGACATTGAGTAGTGGAGATCTACACATTCCTGGGTGGTCACCTGAAACAGTACTGACTGGACTGGACCACAACCTCATGCCTCTACAAAGGCTCCAGATCCGCAATCCTCTCGCTGGGAGCTCAGGTCCCCTTTGAGTGTGCAGAATTCCTCACGGAATTTTTTATGACTTCTGTGGGGCCTCTGCCAATCCTTTCTGCTGTTTTCTGCTGGAGGGTGGGGCAGCTCGGATCCGGGACTGAGCGCACTCATAGACTGATCGGTAGGCGAGCTCTGTCCTGACCTGTCCCTGGCTTCTGGACCCATAGAGGAATTGGGAGCAGGAGGATATTATTAAGCTGACATTCATCATGGGACAACACCTCCCACCCCCTACATACACTTTGAGGTCCCTGAGCAGCACCTTCAGCAGCAGACTGATACAGTGACCCCGGTTAGAAGGAGAGGTACCGCGGTCTTCTTCCAATGTTGTTTTCTTGTACGATGGCACTGCACTTATACTTTACAATACGTTCATGTGACCGCCACTTCACCACTTCACTTTTACTACCTTACTTTACTTTGCTTCATCTTACCTTTCTGCCCTTGTCTATTGTTTACCCCTGTTTTTTCTTGTTGTTTACTTGTTTTGTTTTTTGTTGATTTTTTGTTGCTTTCCTTGTATAGAGATTGCTGCTGGACCACAAAAGGATTTTCCCCCCTGTGGATGAATAAAGTATCATCTAAGTCTACTCTATCTAAATATAATATCATATATTATATTATAATATATATATCTAGTATAGAATATATATATATACTCTATATATATATATATATATGCAGCTAGACTTAAGGGGGAGCAGAGAGAGATGGAATGACTGCAGTCGTCAAAGACTGACCTCTTTCTATGAGCAAAAAAAATACAATTCTTTCCAGAAAGATATTAGCACTGTCTCATGAATATTGTCTTTAGAGTTGATATTATCCTTTGTTGTGTTTAAAGAAGGAAAAGAACATGCGGGCAATACTCATATAACTATTGACCACCCAATTGCAGATACACAAGACTCCAAATCAGCCAGCGAATGGTCCCAGCCCATAATGCGTTGTTCATGATTCCAGATGTTGGCGTAGTAAGGGACAGCAGCTGGAGCTAAGAGTTTTTTTTAGGCCGTGGAGCTCCGCATTTACGCGGACGTCAATCAGGTCGCCAGCAGATTAAGAATTCTTTGCCGAACGCTTCAGGCCCAGTGCGGTCACGGCTGCGGAGGAGCATTCAAACTAGCAGCCAGCGCTCCCCTGCCTCCGTGTGAGCAGTGAGATCGCCAGAGACCAGCTCACAGCCCCTCTCTGGCCTGGGATCGAGTCCAGCCCTCCATACCAGAGCGCGTGTGAGCCGGAGCAAATAAATTTCAAGAAGCCAAAGAAACAGTCAACCCCGTCTGAGAATTGTACTACACTTGCTAACAATTGTTTGATTATTTTTGAAAAGTCCTCCGGTCCTGAAAGTATAATCAGGAACAGAAGAGTCCACACAGCTGATAACAACTACTAAAGACCCTAAGACCGTGCGCGTATATTGTGCTTACCTTACTGGTTAGGTAGCCTCCTGTGTATTTCACCGCTCCTTGTCTTCCTAGACGGAGCCGCTCCACGCCGCATACGGCACTGCCCCCTGCCTCTCTGTGGGTGGCGTTTTTTTTTCTTCTAAGCCAGGTGGCAGGTGTGTTTTTTTTTTTCGATAGAGCAACAGTTATCGGTAGTTTTGTCCGCTCCTGTTTTCTTCTCTGGTCAAAATCCGTGAAGCATGCGAAGACCTGAAAGGTGAAGCCGCGATATAGCAAGGGATTCACTGGTTTTCAAAACTAATGGCATATTTTTATTTTAGCAATACTGTATAACCTTATTTACAAACAGCTAATAACCACGCTTAAAAGGAGACCATAGATTGTAACTATTTTTAACAAACAATAAAAACCGCGTCCAGCTAAACCATTTTTTGGTTCCCAGAACGTTCTGCCGTAACTTCGGCTTTTTTGTTGCGGGAAACGTTCCCGTGAAGGTTTGTTTTTTGGTGCTAGTTTGTTCGTCTGTTGGTTAGGTTTGGAAGGTTTTCCCCCTTACGTTCCCGGGAACCTTCGTTTTTTGAGTTACAGCGAACGTTGTGGGAACGTTGATTTCCCCTAATGTTCCTCTAAATTTACAACCTTTAGAGATCGTTAGGGGGGCGACACGTTCCGAGAATGTTGCCACATTTAAGCGCAAGTTACGGGAACTTCCCTTAACTTTTACAACTAGGGAGAGCCGCGTACAGCATTATCTGATCTGTCTCTGTTTCCCACATGAATTATCTGTATCCCGGAATTTCCGTGCCCTGAGTGGGCGGGGGGGGCGGGGGGGGCATAAACCGGAGTGGTCAGAATTTAGCCCGGGTGGTCTGGTTGTCTTGAAATGTGGCGGGCGGGGCTTAACCATATGTGATTAAAGCATGCCATTGATTATGAGTTGATCAAAATTTTTTATATTTTTATTTCTGATTAGCAAACTATTTACACAATGACCGCATCAAGCTTTCCGATTCAATGGTGGGGGGGGTTGTCATGGGTAACAACCTATATAGGGCCTACGTATCATAACAAGTTTTTGCACAATAAATACGCAAGTGGTTTGCAATTCTTAAGTAACAAATGTAATGAACAAGAGTGTTTCCACCATACTCTATATCCTTTATTTTTTGAACTTTTAATTTTTCTAGTTATCATGTGATCATTTTTTTGGAGGTGTTGTGGGTGGTGAGTGGGTGTGCCTGTGAGTGAGTAGAGATTATCTATATAATAATAGTATAAAGAGAGAAGAGAGAGGAGAGAGAGAGAGAAGAGGAGGGGGTGTGGGCCGTGGGGGGTGTGGAATTGTTTCGTTGTTATTTTTAATTTTTGTAATACATTATTCTTATACCGGCAAATAACTCGCAACTCCCTTTTATAAAACACAGCAAGAAGTTTTCCGACTCTTCAAACAACTTGGTTAGAGCCACAGCAGCGGCAGTTAAAAAAAAAAAAAAAAATCTCCAGACGGCAGAGATGTTACAACACTAGTCCCTTCTACCAAGCACTAGGTACTGAAACCAACCCCACGGTTACCAGAATCTCCCTTCTTATGACTAGGCTACAGTCACAACTGAGTTATAACAAAACTGAAGCTGAAGCAACCCTAATATTAACGAAACAATCCCCGCGTTCCAGGAGGGAGAGAGCTGTTCAGCTTCTCCGTGTCCCGTGTCGAGTGAGAGGCACACAGCAACGGAGTACTGTCTGTTATGGAGTGGCGATGGGACTAGCCAATCGACAGAATAGTGTAGGGGAGGGCGCTGGTACTAGCCTATCCAGAATAGTGTGAAGGAGAGGCGATGTGACTGGCACTAGTGACTACCTATCCAGAACGGAGACACAGTCAATGGAGAATTTCAATTAATCCGAGCACAGATATTGACTCGCATACTCGGTTAATACGTGTACTCGGCAAAGTGCTTCATCCGTAACGGATACTCGTTTCAGCCGAGTAATCGGCTCATCCCTATTGAGGAATACAACCGAACTGCAATGCCTTCTCTTAAACCAAGAGCGCCATCTAGTGGGCTCACGAAATGGCACTGGTTCCCAAAAGCTTCTTTGGCCGTACACTACCTACCCCTTTTTTATGTTGGTTTGTCCTTTGGCCGCGTTTTTTACTATATGCCTTTTTATTCATATTTCCAATAATTGTTTATAGCACACATTTGATATGTTGTTTGCGTTGGTATAGTTATCTATTTATATCTATTTTTTTTGCCGTCACATGCATGCATTTGATCATACTACTGATGAAATAAAACTGTTGTATGCTCCTTTCTATGTGTGATTGGCTTCTTCTCCTTGCCTCCACACTTAAGTGCGTTGCTGAGGTTCCCATCTTATCAGTATTAAAACCATCATCCATTTTTTAGGATGCTGGGTGTATAGTTTTGAGATCTTTTCTGTTTTAGAAAGCTCTTTCATTCTACCTTCCTTGCTTTGTTTCAGCTGATCTAGAGGACACAAGTTTTGGTCTAATCAGTCCTGTATAAATATCTATCAAACGCATGGTTTGCCATTGATTTCAAAAATCGGTTTAGATAACCAGAAGCAATGATCTTTGTATGAATTGAATGTATAGAAGTATCAATGTCTTGTAACTTAGTACGAAGGGTTCCCTCAATCATTACACACTTTTAGACAGTCTTGTAATACAAACCTATCATTGAACAGGTTTCAAACAAGTAGCCTATATTACTATTATATAGACTAACCTATTTGCACGCCCATATTTAAATTGCTGACCAATTTTAATATTTAATTGCTGAACCCACATTAAATCTAGCAGTCTAATTGGTGAGATAATGTAAATCCTATGAAACACTGTCATCTGTCGCCGGGATGTCCTGTCTCTTCTTCCTTTTAAATTACCATTTCCCCTAACACAACTCGATTCTTCTGGTCCCCAACAACAACCTAGCAAAAAGAGTGATTTTCGAGTGTTTTGGTCATTCCCAAAAGTATGGATTTAATCATGTTACGAACATGGATGGCCTACGTGAACGTCCTATCGGGCACAGGCACACAACCACAAAGACCCACTATGACGTACAATGTTTTCCTGCCACGTGGAGTTTTTTCTGGGCTGTGCCCGGGCCCATTGTCTGAGGGAAGCATTCTAAGTAATGCATTCACCCTCCACCACCAATTCTAGAAGCGCCTGTGACACTGTTGATTACAAAAAACTCTTCAGAAGAGGATCACTCCTTTGCAGTTTTTATGTCCTCTTAATCTCCAAAGTTGCCGTAACTATTGTTCTTATCCTGCTGTCCTTTACAGTAAGCACGCATCACTCACTCTATCTTTCTGGTTTAGAACCGTTAATATTAACAACATGTGTTATGTTGGAAGGTTGCTTTGGTTCTTACTCCTGCTTTGGTTTTTTTGGTCCTGTCTTTCTCCTCGTGTTTGTGGCTTAGTTCACTCCTCGGTCTTGTGGTAGTATTCTCTGTCTTGTGTTCCCGCTCTGAGTGTCTGTATGTCTGGTTCCTGTTTTTTGTTGATAGTAAGGTTTCCGGTTTGGTCCTAGTTCTTGCCTAGTTTTACTTTTGTCTTCGTATTGTCCCTGGCCCCGCCCTAGCTAGTGATCTCCACCTGACTATCCCTGAGTTACCTCTTGTATTTTCACCTTTATATTTCCCTTTGTCTCTTTCAGATTGTTCTTGTTTCTTTGTGCACGTGCAGTGCCGTGCATCCTTCCTCTAAGTTTTCATGTTTGTTCCTGTGTTCTGTCTGTCTTTTTTCTGCCTTTTTGGATTTGGCTGTTGTTTTTTTTGCTCCCTTTGTTTTCTTGGACTTTTGGACTCATAAATCTTGTTTACCTGCTCCTCTCTTGCCCTCAATCATCTCTGCTATGGGTCCTTATTCCACTTAACCGTAATACTATTGGTTCAATAGTATATCTGACTGCCCTAGCTAACGCAAGTAGTTGGGCAGGTCAGACTACTACAGCGCATATGGTGGAGCTACAGGACAGAGTTTCCTTGTTTCTGTGTGGGTTTACATTAAGGTCCCGTTGAACAGGAGGAGCGAGGTGTCTAATTTACCAAAAAAAAAAATCAGTTTCCGAATGGAGCAGAAAGGTTTAAATCCAGCCATCATCTATTTCCTGGTCTATCCCCCTGCCCTGCTGACCTTTCGCATCGCAGGGTGGCATATACATTAAAAAGCACCACCATTTGCAATTTCCTGATATTCGTCATTTGCTTTTCGTTTGGCTCCACCCGTTTGCAATATGTGAACGCATAACCCCGCTCACAAAGTCGACCACTTTAGAAAACATTGCTCCCTAGCTACACTAGTGGTTCAAAACTCCACAGGTTAATGTTGTATCACGTTCAAATATCTAGAAAGCCTTTAGCATGAAAGCTACCACTGTGTTCTTAACTATACACACCTGAATGAACATTGACAGTAGCAGTGCCCGACGCGGTCCCCACCCAGTAGACCCATTGGTGGTCCAGTGTTGGCAGCCACTGCGGACCGAAAGGCCTCGAGGCAGGGTCATATACAGGCCCCCGACAACCGTCCACTTTACTGCAACAAAGCAGGTACACACCATCACTGGTCACACAGCTGGGGACCACGGCAATGCAGCTCAAGGTGTGTCGTAAGTTGCAGTCCGATTTTCGCGCACCGAACACCCCCAAAAAACGAAATATATGCCCCGAAAAAATAAAGTTGTTTGATTGTTGTTATCAACACACTTTAAATCCTCAAAATTCTGTCCCATGTGACTATACCATAATTAGAATGTTCATTCATCAAATCTTACCTAATACTTTATATGGTAAATGAGACCTTGGCCTTGAGCAATAAATATTAACCTTGGCATCCATTTGAACTGATCATAATGATAATACTTTGTGGAGGAGTCGTGGCCAGAGCTGTGCTAACGTTGTCTTCTGTATCCTTATTTTATGGCTCTTGTTGGGGTGGCCCTCTGCTTTTTTCCCGCCTGTATTCTTTTTCCATTGCTGAATTGTCCGACACAACAGACTTTGTACTATTTAAATTTGGTACTGACATGCCAACAATGTTTGATAAAGATAGAGGACTATGCCACCATAAATATAGCTATCATGCAAGGTAGATAAACAGTAACACTCTTTTTAATGGCTCGGTCCTCCTTGGAGAGAATTAAAACCCCTGCTGCTGCAATGCGGGGATGCACCCAAAGATTGCGCGGCTTTCAATTTTAGAAGTGTCGGAGCTCGCCCTGGGGGGTCGGCACTAGAGCAAAAAAACTAGAACCGTGCACACAGAATTTACTCCATTCCCCATGGGTTGTATAAACGGAATTGTTTCCTAAATCCGTGCCCCATTGTTTTATAAACGATGAGCAAGTTAAAAGATTCACATTACAAACTTATGGAAATCATTACTCTAAAGCGAAATTATATTTAATCACAGATTACGTCTTCTTTCCTACGGAGTTAGATGTTAACCAACCATCATAACACACCATCCTCCACACGTGGAGAACTAATTAAACTGAAGTAAGTTTCCTTACTTGCATAGGCCAGGCAGGCAAGCAAGGCAGGCCTCTTTATTTGTATAGCACTTTCAGCAACAAGGCATTCAAAGTGCTTTACAACAATCAGTTTGAACAGATAAACACAGTAAAAACAGTTAAAAATCCAAGCATAAAAAACCTTACACCCATCTGATAGCATTTCAAACAGAGAAACTAAAACACAGACTAACATTTACCGTGAAGCATAATAAATTTAAGAAATGATTAGTCATTTCAAGAAAGGCGCATCAATAAAGGTCCTCAGCTTGATGTCAAGAACCTGAGAGTAAGCACGGATCTACAGGTTTCTGGGAGTTTTATTCGCAGATAGGAGAGCATAGAAACTGAAATCTGCTTCCCCTGTTTAGTTCTGACTCTGGTACAGAAGGCAGACCTGTCCAGATGACCTGAGAGTTTCTGGGGTGGTTCATAGTGTAGTAGCCGATCCGCAATATATTTGGACCTAACGTTATGATTTAATAACTAGCAATGTCCTTTGAATCAATTCTTTGCACCAGGAAGCCAGTGTAAAACTTCAACTGGAGTGATGTGATCCAGTCTTCTTGGTCTTAGTGCGTACTGCTGAGCGAGCATCGTATCTATCAGCTGCGCTGTCTGATTGATTTTGTAGGAGACCTTAACGCACCGTTACAGTATCAAGTCTACTGAAGATAAGAGGCATTGGCCAAGTTTTTCCAAATCCTGTTTGACACATACGTCCTTAACCCTTGATATATTCTTCAGGTGATAGTAGGCGGCCTTTGTATTGTCTGAATGTCTGTTTAAAGTTCAGGGCTGATTCCATCTACACAATATTTCTGGCTTTGTCTGTTGTTTTTAACATTGTTTGTTTGACGCTGAGCGCGACTTTTAAATCGTTCCTCTCTTGTCTCCAAACAACCACCTCAGTTTTTCCTTCTTTAATTTCAGAAGGTCGGGCCCATCCAGGCCGTTATTTGTTCGTGCACTTGGTCAGTTTTTGTATTGTCCGATAGTCCCCTGCGATAAGTTTATAAATTTTGTGTTTCGTCCGCATAACGATGGAACATTATTTGTTTTATCTCATATCTGAGGCCCGTGCAGCATGTAAAGTTAACAGAAGAGGCCACCAGAAGGAGCCGTGCGGAACTCCGCACGTCCATATTTTGTACGCTCAGATCATAATTCACCATACCACAAGTATCCCTATTCTTTAGGTCGGCTTCACCAGTTTAGTACTGAGCCGAAAGGCCCACACCGCAGTTTTCCCAATCGGTCTATTAGTAATCGTGGGTCGACCGTGTCAAATGCAGCACTGAGAGAAAGTATCTAGAGATTTAAATTTTGCCATTACCTTTGTTACAGGTGGAATGTCATTCAAGACTTTTGCACCCCCCCAAGAAAGCCTTTCAGTTCTGTTGTGTGGTCGGAACACCCACTGAAGATATCACAACTGTTGCTTTGTGACAGAAAATGGTTTAGTTGTTGAAAGACTACTTTTTCACTGATTTTCTTAAGAAACGGAGGTTTGATATGCCTATAGTTGCTCCAAATTAGTGCCCTTGTCTAGGGGGTTTGTTACTTTATTAATAGTGGCTTGATTACTGGGCGTTTTCAGGGCCTGTGGAGCTACCTGAAGAAAGAGATGTGTTCAAACGTTAGAAGATCAGAAGTCAAACACATTGGAAACATTTTTGCAAGTCCCGTTTGTATAACATCCAATGAACAGGTGAGTTTTCAGATTGTGTTAATATGTCCTCCAGGTTTTTATGGTTTATCGTGTGAAATTCTGTCCTTATTGGAACGTATTTCTTGCTTGAACACTGTGACAACACATAATCCTGGACTTGATATGGGCACTGACTGTTTGTCATAATCATTTTGATTTTTGTCTTTGACGTAGGAGCACACGGTCTTGCAGCCTTTG
>NC_045753.1:23725085-23725416 GCF_008692095.1 Etheostoma spectabile
GGGGGGAGGGAGAGTAGGCCAGATATGTGTTATGTTGAGAAGAAATGGAATGATGATGGGTTTTCTCACCTGTCTGGACCACTCAAGGATGAAGGAGGCACCCAAGGGCCACTGCACACTCCCATTCCGCCTTATGTAAACCTGGTCCTGGCCAACCCGATAGAGGGTTGGTTCGGCAAAGGCCGGAGACGCTTGGAAGGTGAGGCACAGCACTTTCAAGCAGTTTTGTTGACCATCAGTCGTCACAGGCAGGAAGCGCAGGTTGTAGTTGTTGGGAAGGAGTGGAGGTTTGAAATCCTTGATCATCTTGTCCACCTGCAGGCGGGTCTGG
>NC_045753.1:23725466-23725598 GCF_008692095.1 Etheostoma spectabile
ACCAGCAGACTCCCTCCCCCGCTGTTCAGGAAGGCACAGCCATACTTCAAGACGTGGTTGCTGAAAAAATCCACCATGTTTCTTCCTGGAGGAAGTTGAAGAAACCAGACACACTTGTAAGCTTTCAGGTTT
>NC_045753.1:23725608-23726029 GCF_008692095.1 Etheostoma spectabile
AATTCAGCCATATTGGCAACACACCAGGACTCTGCAGGGCTCCTGCGTGAGCGTGTCAGCAGCGTGGCATTAGGGTGTCAGCATTAGAATAGAATAGAAGAAAAACACAGTATGGCCCCGGAACACAAACACCTGATTACTGGGGGAAAGGCTTGTGTTTTCCCAAACCTTTTTCAGAACACAAAGTCCAAAGGATCATTGTGTAGGAATTTAACGTGATCACTGGCAGGAAGTAAGCTTGTTAAGTGTAACTTTCGCCTACCTCTGTCTTGTTTGAACTCGATGCTGCTCGTCTCATTGCCAATGTAAGCTCCTCTACTGAACTTGTAGCAGCTAATGATGTCCTGTTCACTGACCCTGGGAATATTCTGCGTCACACACAGGTGTAACCCAGGTTTACTTAGTTAGCAAAATAAATAAA
>NC_045753.1:23726039-23726165 GCF_008692095.1 Etheostoma spectabile
GGAAATTAATCAATAAATATGTTAATATGGTTAAAAGGTCATTAAGAACATCTGTAATATTTCATTTAATTTGGTATGTCATGTTATTTTGTGTTTAAAATGCATTTGGACTTTTATTTTGAAGGG
>NC_045753.1:23726175-23726450 GCF_008692095.1 Etheostoma spectabile
CGTGACCCAGGTGACCAGCAACCACCAATCGGATTTTTCAAAGGGTTTTCTTTGCTAGGAGAGTTGTGGTTTCTGCGGAGCGGGCCGCAGATGGAACTTTTGAGAGAGTCAGAGAGGAAGGTGAAAACCTTTAGATGTTAGAAGCCAATTTTGTTGGATTTTTGTGAAGGAGATAGTCTACGTACTCGATCTGTCCCTGTGTGGAGACGATTAGTGCGTTGGAAATCGGGACTTGGCCATTTAGAGTGGGTTGGAGAAATATTCAACCGACACCG
>NC_045753.1:23726460-23726685 GCF_008692095.1 Etheostoma spectabile
GGAAAACACGAGGTTGAAGCAAGATGGCGAGCCACCTAGTGACCTGCTGAACTGTGCAACAGTAGACATACTTAGTTGAATAATTCTGGTCCATAGAGCATAATTAAGTACTGGTTTCATTATTACTCAGTAATTACCCCACAAAGGTGTTACACAGGGAACAGAGAAGCCTGGGTCAGTGGCATTAGATCACAAAAGTAACATATAGTTGCTCAAGTTACAAAC
>NC_045753.1:23727330-23727675 GCF_008692095.1 Etheostoma spectabile
GTGAATTTAGACAATGCTGCAAAGACAACAAGTTAGAAAACTATTAATTTTCTACTCATACTATACGGTAAGATGTCTTGAAGCGTATTGTTTTTGAATCAGCACAAGATCCGCAGTGTCTTATTTTGATTGCCTAGCAACAGGAACGTTGGCAAGATTGACGCCGCTCCGTCTGGCTAGTTTGTTTCGGTAATTTTGCTTCTTTTTTTTCTTTGCTTTTTCCTCACAAAAACGTTGATGGTTTTGTTGATGTTCATCCTTAGCTGAAGTTACATGTGGCGACGCATTTTTGTCTTCTCTCCACCATATTTTGTTCTCATATGGGGCCGGTGTTTCGGTTTAACT
>NC_045753.1:23727742-23727946 GCF_008692095.1 Etheostoma spectabile
CCGACTAACCAGGAAATAAACATTATTATCGCTTTCCTTCTATTTCACATTTATTTGTTGGTGTCTTGTGAAACTTAATAAAAACGAGTTGCTGAGTATTGATTCCTGCCCCGACAGACATTTATGCAAACACTTGCCGTTGTCGTGACGAAATATCATCCGTTGTCTGGCGGCTGTGTCTCTTACTGCACGTCACGGAGACAC
>NC_045753.1:23727956-23728117 GCF_008692095.1 Etheostoma spectabile
TTGTGACTATAACACTTCATCGTTAAAGCATGCAGTTAAACGTACAATCTATGGTCTCCTTTTTATAGCGTGGTTATTAGCTGTTTTGAAAATGTATACAGTATTGCTAAATAAAATATTGCAATACAGTGAACTCGCTATATCGCGGTTCACCTTTCACG
>NC_045753.1:23728127-23728435 GCF_008692095.1 Etheostoma spectabile
TTCACGGATTTTTGCCCAGAAGAAAAAAGAGCGACAACAACTACCGATAATATGTTCTTCTCTCGAAAAAACACACCTGCACCGCAGGCTTTAGAAGAAAAAAACGCTACAGAGCGGAGTCAGGATGCAGCGGCTCCGTCAGAAGAGCAGTGAAATACACGGGAGGCACTACCCAGTAAGCACACATACGTCGGCACGACGTCTGCAAATGATCGTTTCATCTGCAATTGATCGCGGGTCATTTGCAAGCATCGTTAATTGAGCGTCTCTACGTCGTATTATGATGGAAGTCTATACATCGCAGCAAC
>NC_045753.1:23728445-23728745 GCF_008692095.1 Etheostoma spectabile
CGTCTTTTAGATGTATTACAAGTTCATCAGTTGTTCGCGAGTCATTTGGAAGCATCGTTAATTGAGCGCCTGGACGTATTGTGATAGACGTCACTCAAGGGAGTTAAGTCTCAGCTTGGCACTAGAACTACGGGCGGCTGTGGCTCAGTGGTAGAGCGGTTGCCGGACAGACGTGAGAGGGCAAATGAGAATTGTCAAGATTGTGGGGAAGTCTCCTTCATTTATCTCCTTTATTAAGCAATGCAGCAGTGCATACAATGACTTTACTTTTTACTGTCAGTGAATAGCAGCGAGTGAACG
>NC_045753.1:23728770-23740493 GCF_008692095.1 Etheostoma spectabile
AGAGTGAACGTCAACGGCTTTTATCTCAATATATTGACAGGGACATGTTGTTAGTTCCGATAGTACTGGTAACACGTATCTAGTATAGGCATAGAAGGCATCCTGAGTGTATTTCTAAGTGTTTACCTCTACTCGGTGAACCAGTGTCGCGTGTGGGACGGTGCCTTGTGTGTGCTGTGGCGGCAAGTGTGGTGGAGGCGGGTGGTGTAGGCAGTGAACCTTGGTCGGGAAGTATAACGCGCCAACACTTCAGGCTACTCTTCTTTATTTTGTAACGTCCCAAAGAAAGAAGTAATGTCCAGGATCTCAGGGGAAAGATACAATATGCGTGTCTCCATTTCAAACATTCAATGCAGGTTGATTGTGGGGACAACGCTGTCGTGGTTAGCTTACCGAAATCTACTGCGAAGTTGTGGCTAAACAACGTTAACCCGCTAGCATCCGTACAGGCTAACCATAGCAGTTAGCTTTGTGGTGTAACCAGTAAAACAAAACCACCATCTCGAGAGCGAGCTCTACAATATATTCCATTCAATACAATATGGTACAAAAGGTGCACCAATGCACATGATTTGATGTTGGACAACATGGACGCAGACTAGGCAACACTAAAGGGAGTCGTAATATTAGACCTAGCAGGCTAGGCTAACGCTGTGTGTTAACATCCGGCGGCGTAGCGTTAGCTAAGATATAAAACTGAGTGAAAAGCCGAACAAAATCACCCGTCTAAGCGGGTTTCACTTTCAGATCTCATTGAATCTTGGTTACGGCCTTCTTGAAAATCGGCCCGCCTAACACGGAAAAATTGTACCCACCTTCCTATCTAGATACTAACCTTAAAGCTAGCTAGCCTTGCTAGAATATAGTGGTATGCTAGGGGCACCCCCTTATTTAAAAAGCGGCTATTATCTTCTCTCTCTTTAAATATATCTATTAATACTGGTATATCTGTCTATATGTCAGCTATATATATCTATATATATATATATTAATACGGGGACAAAATCCGGGGGACTTTTTCAGCTCCGAAGCGTATTACTCCCAAAAAAGTAAGTTTTTTACTTTTGTAAAACTTAACAGGGGACACTCGACCTAAAAAAGAGTCTTAATTTTTCAAAAAGAAGTCCTAATAGTCCTAATATTTCATCTCGTTAAAAGTCCTAATACTCAAGATAGAAAGTCTCAAATTCATAATGTTGTCATGTTTACTGAACTACCTTTATCTGACAGCTTTTGCGGTATTGCTTCAGGATTGTTCTGCAACAGCTCCTTGAGAATCAGATGCAATTAAAAACTATTGAGGACATTATTTTCCTTGGACATTGAGGCAGTATTAACGAAGATCACTGCAGCGGCAGAAAACAAGTACAATGTAAGTTAAGGAGGATAATGGCCAGCTGTATTTACGGTCATAAAAGTGCTTGTTTTGCTGCTAACCGACTCAGATTAATATTCTAAGTGTATGACAACATTATTGGAAAGGATTTTAAGGGAGGTCGAACCTTTCTGTTAAAGATTAAGATCCTTTTTAAAACATAAATGTCCGTTGAGATTGAAATTGCGTGGTCGCTTTAAACCCACCAGATCCATGATAAATAATCAGTGATTTTAGCATTGTAAAAACAAGGCTTCTAAAAAATCTTGAGCAACGCTGCTCTGGCTGTCTTGAGTCGGCGGGTGTTAGCAGTGGGCGGACTATCGGCTCCCGTTTTTGGTCAGATTTTCTTTTATTTCATTCCATTTCGGGTCTGTCATCAACAGTGAAAAACGGGCCATTTCCGGGCGGGGACGATCCGCCGGGGGACAGTCGCTAAAAATATCGGGGGACGTCCCCGGAAACCAGGGGAAAGTCTGCGTCACCATTATGGCTACATATGTATTGTATTTATTATCTATTATCTGTTGCTGACACTCATCTTACACTGTTGTCTTCTATCTCTCTCAAAATCATTGGTCTCTCTAAGCTGGCGGCTATCGTCTCCCTGTGTACGCCTGCAAGCTTGTGGGAGAAAGCAAACCACTGTAAAATACTTATGTGAGACTTTCAAATATATACAGTGGATATATGTTCCCTCGGATCAGGGAGGCTCCACATTCATGGTAGCAGCTGTCCATGGGCCCGATACACGTTCTGCGTGCCATGTTCATACTGCTACACTCTGCGCTGTGCACAAGCTACGTCCGCTAGTACTGCTGTGCCATTGTAATGCGGCACAGTGCACAGGCTATGCCATGAAACTACTACAAAGAACGTACAAACTACTCTTTGTTCTATTTGTGTTTTCCACTCAACCCCAACCGGCCAGTCAGGCGCGCCTACCAAGGGCCTGGGTTGTCCGAGGTTTCTGCCTAAAAGGAAGTTTTTCCTCGCCAC
This sequence comes from Etheostoma spectabile, assembly GCF_008692095.1. Lineage (NCBI taxonomy): Eukaryota > Metazoa > Chordata > Actinopteri > Perciformes > Percidae > Etheostoma > Etheostoma spectabile. The sequence continues at coordinate 23,731,145 of NC_045753.1, forward strand.
TGTCGCACTGTGCTTGCTTGGAGGAAACTACTAGAACTTTTGGTCCTTGTAAATTTGGAGTGTGGGCTGACTACTCGATCTGTAAAGGGCTTGAGATAAGGTCTTGTTATAATTGATACTATAAAAAAATTGAAGTGAATGAATTGAATACGTCTGAATGTTATTACCAACAATCAATAAGTGCCAAATTTGTTGGAAAAATTAAAACCGTGCAAACATGCGGCTTACAGATCAGGCTACATTGCACTAGCAGCCCTTTTCACGGTCATTTAAATAAAAATTACCCAGTGTTCTAGTCTTGCCAAATTGTAGTATAATTGGACTGCTAGCTAAACCAACCATAAACGTTAAACGTAAACGGCCCATAAGTTAGCTAATGTTATAGTTGGCATAATTGAGCGTCACCCGATTAATCCGTTACACGTTGCTGCCCCGAGCGTGGTAGGCTCGCTAGTAACAGTAATCGAGTGCCGCAAACCTCAGTCATACTTTGGATTGTTTGGTTAGTTTTCTTTTATGGGCTTAAATGAACTCAACTGAACCGAGGTCTGAAGTGAGTAGGATATAAGGAATCTCATTAGACTGGCAACAGATGGAGAAGAGGACTGGAGCCGAGGACACCCTTTTTAGCTACTGAACTAATTGGCTTATGATAGACAGTGGGACAATATAGTGGTTGGAGAATAGTTGTTAGTTCTGGTTTGTACACACTGCGTTGGAAGCAAGGATACGCAGATCACAAGTGGTAATCAAAAGAGAGAAATATTTGTATATTTCCGTACTCCTGAAGATTAAGAAAATAAGGAATTTTCTTAACAAATAAAGGTAAGTCTTGGCTCAATTGCTCAGTGTCTTTTGGGTTCAAATAAATTCTCATGATCCATTGGATCCAAAAATGGTAAATGATTTTTAGCTTCACTGATTATGTGGGTATTAGCACTAGCACTACAGACAAATAAGCGAGACAGAAACAAAGGAGAGAAAACAACTTAAGCCCTTGAACACCATTCCCAGGAAACGTGAGTGCCCCCGCGATTGCATGAGGGAGGTTTAAAGGGGCAGACTTAAAATAACAAAACACTGGGTCTTAAGCTTTTTTAAACTAGTTGTTTTTGACATTAAGCCCTCCATTAGTATAGACAAAAGTAGGAATAAATGATATCAAAATAAGATACATGATATTTTTTGTATTTTCAGAATAGCTTTGAATGTGCTATTTTCTATAATAATTTGAAATATGTAAAAATTGTCTGAGTACCCTAAAGTGCTTCATAAAAAAATTTAGTATAAGTAATGTGTATGACTTATCTTTCTATTTAGCACTTCATGTAATTTAGTAAAGATATTTAAAGTAATTCATATTACCTAATGAATCAGTGTGGTTACATGGGTTAAGCAGGATCAATTGATCGCAATCTTCCTGACATCTGTTACTACGATACATATGTCAGGAGATGTGCCCAAGATGAATCTGTTAAAATGTAGAACGGATGGTGGGACTATGGAAATATTACGTTAGAAGATTGAATATTAGCCTGCATCTGTACGGCGTATTATATCGTTAGAACAGATGTAATGAGCCTGCATCTCTATGACGGTATTACTATAGTTAGACACGAGTATATGAGACTGCATCTGTACGCTGTATGCACGTAGAGAACGATGTAATATACATAAGTCGTGGAAAGAGCGTCTGGACTTCGCAGAAACGTATAGACAGCGACGTATTGGGGGACGTCGTGCCGGTGAGCAAACGGAAAAAAATAATACGTATCCCCGCCGGATTTTGATTACCACGCCAATACGTCGGTGCCGACGTATGTGTGCTGCTGGGTAGTTTCTGGGTAGCGGAGCGGTGACTGATGCTCCGCAATCAATTCGTATTGATGATTAAAATTATATTTTACAGGACATAGTTATTTGTAAAAACGTTTCTACAGTTACTTTTATTGTTAAACAGATGCTTGGGCCTGTAAAAAGGTTTGCGTCTTTGGTTTCAGTGTATCACGGAGATTTCATCGTATAATAATTGTAAAAAAAATAAAAGCATTTGCTAGTTGGTCTAATCCTACGCAGAATTAAATACCCTATCAAACAGCTTCTTTTTTTTACCTCCTTGCGAATGTACGTCGTTGACATGGAGAACCTGGACAAAAAGCGTTGACCTAAATTGTAAACAATTAGTAAACATTGTATTAAATGTGATTACGAAGGTTGAAAAGATTAACGCAGTTCAGCCCAAGATTAAAGTTTTACCTGTTCCACCTCATCGCCATGGTTAGTACCTGCCCTTCCTTGGTTTGCACTCCCCATTTTCAGCTGCAATTTACACACTAGTTACAAGACATCATAACATTCCATACCCAAGCACAAAGGAAGAAGAAATGTTACACAAAATACACGCTAAACCTCACATGTCATTTATGGGCTTTGGCGGTGAATGATGAGAGGATGAGGACGCATAGTCTGCAGAGCCCCTATGATGTTAACACAGATAGGATGTAATGAATACAAGGAACCGTGCTTAAAGCAAGAACACCAATAGATAGATGCTACTTTTGGGATGCAAAAAACAACACAACTTCAGGCACGATGTCACCTTAGAAGTAGAGGAAAGGGATATGTTTAAATTAATATCTGTTTACCACTCCACCTAAGGCTGCGCCTCCGGACCTGGGTTGGCAACTTCTCCAGGTAGGGGAAGTATTTGGCAGGCACAATCCAGCAAAAAAAACGCTGGATCAGGGTAGACAGCTCTTTTTGAGTACATTGGATAGGCAAAAATCTTTCCTCTGAACATGTTTAATGCTTGAGAAGGGACTCATTGCATGCACACCGCTTATCTCAATCCCCTCCATCGTCAATTTTTGGAAGGTGGCTGCCTGCAGGTCTTTAGCCGCTGTCCAATGGCTTGAGCCCCAGTAACGTTACCTGCGCTATTACATAAAATAATGAATGATTATTGTAAGGGTTTACAGATCAGTTCATATGAAATAAAGAAATGGAATGTGTGAATGAAATTTAATACTATATGTTGACTGCGGACACCAGAGCAAATGGAACTTTCCCAGATATATTTTGAGGAGAGATCCACCAACAGTAATATGACTCAGTGTGATTATTTAAAAACTTACATGCCTTTGCAGCCTTTTGAACGTGATGCACAAAATTTGCCACATCGTCATTCGTTTGAAAACAATGAGCATCAAATAGGCCCTTGTGGATCTTAGAAATGATGTATATGCAATAAATGCCTTCAAATAAAAAACCAGTCATGATATTGAGTTTGACTCAAAAAGTATTGAGTCAAGAAGCAGAACGAGAAGCTTACTAAAAACGGAAAATGCTTTGTTGAAAAGATGCATCGAAGCCTGCAGGGCCCATATGAGCGTAAAAAAACCGTAGAAGGGGGTTTTCGCAGACATTCTTGAGGCGTGATACACATTTGACTCAGGCATGTACTGTAAGTTAATGATGCTGGGCACAAGGAAATAACCTGAGGTTTCAAGACATGTCACAAGAAGGTTATACTACAGTGGTTACAGGGACACACATACAATTTCACCCGGATAGTGTGCACACTTAGATATGGGTGGAGTGCCAGGACTTCTTACACATGTACACACACACCACACCAAACAAACACACCCCACACTGTTGTGCAGCAGGCGACATTAGCAAGTTTGCGTTTGCAGTTTAGTATGGGCGCGTTTGTAAAGCTGCTAACGCTGAAAATAACGCAACATTTTGTTCACATTTGCTTTAAATAATGTTTAACAAAACGGGTATGAAATTTTGAGGGTCACTTCTTGCACATTTTCCAAAATATTTGTCACTTAGAAATTTTTAAAATCGTTAAATCCAAATAGTAAATGTTACACTAAATCGTTAAATGTTAAATATAAATGCAAATACTAAATCTAAATGTTAATCTAACTCTAAATGTTAAATCTACATCTAAAGTAAATCTAAATATAAATCTAAATATAAAGTGTTAAATCTAACATCTAAAGGTTTAAATCTAAAATGTTTGGGTGAAACTAAATATTTAGCTAATATGCAAAGAAATGCGGTAACCGGAAGTAACAAATCACAATCATCACTTTGATGATCGGTCAGGTCGCTTGCATTAAGGCAGCCAGAGGCCTATCCCCGCCCCGCCCGACAAAAGCTAAGGTAAGCGAAGTCGGCCCATGGTCCTCTGCGAAAGGTCCAATGGAATCCGCGTTAGCAGAGAACATCGGCGAGCCGTCACGGGATGTACAAAACTATTCGACAGCAAACAGCCTCAGGGCCACCACAGGACACCTGATAAGCATGTTTTTCCAAATCACGAGCTAGCATGGGATTGTTGTCAAGGTAGTAGCAAAAACTCTAACTGGCTAGTAACGTTAGATAGTTTAGTTAAAGTTAGGCATTGACAACAATCCAATGCTAGCCGGGCAGGAGGAGCAGTCACAACCTTCCTGTTTGACTGTTTGAGCTCCTCCGGCGCCGCGCCGGCTGAAGCGCTTCTCTGCAAGATTCTTATAATCTGCTGCGCGCTGAGTGCAGTAAGCTGTAAAGTGCGGAGCTCACGGCTAAACAACTCTCTTCCGGATGTTGCCTGCTGCTCCCGTGCTTCACTTATCCGCCCACATCTGGAACATGCAAAAACATCAGGGCTGGGACCTCGCTTGATGATTTGGTCTTCATGATACATTTGGCGTCAATTGGATTTGTATGGCAAATGTGGTTTTGATAGTAATTGAGATTGGGATTTTTCGTTTCTTATTAACACAAACAAAAGTTGAATATTCACTTCTAAAGACAATTATTTTATAAGACATTTCTAATTTCTTTCTAAAAAAGAAGGTATTTTTTGCGATAGACGAGTGGTCAGTTTTGACAAACCTGATTGTCATTCCCTCTCTCTCTTCCCTTAAGTTGAGCTGTCATAGATATTATAGTATGTGTGTGTGTGTTAATGCTTGAGAAGAGAGAAGAACATGGAATGATGATGGTTTTCTCACCCTGTCTGTACACTCCGGATGAAGGGGAACCCAAGGGCCCCTGCAACACCACCATTCTGCTTATGTAAACAGGGTTCTAACCAACCCTCTTATCGGGTTGGGTAGGCGAAAGGCCCGGAGATGCTGGGAAGGTTAGGCACAGCACTTTCAAGCAGTTTTGTGATCATCAATGTCACAGGCGGAAGAGCAGGTTGTAGTTGTGGGGAAGGGTGGGAGGTGTTGAAATCCCTTGATCATTCTTGTCAACCTGGCCGGCGGTTCTGGTCCTCAATCTCTGGTCGAAAGACCAGACCAGAGACCCCTTCCGTTGTCCTCGACACTCCCGGGGGGACAAACCAGCAGGACTCCCTCCCCCGCTGTTCACGCGACCAGGCACAGCCAATACTTCAAGACGTAGGTCGCTGACATAAACCACCATGTATCTTCCGGGAGGAAGTTGAAGAACACCCAAACAGACTGAAAGCTTTCAGGTTTGTAGGCGAGCAAAGTCAGCCATCTTGGCAACACACCAGGACTCGGCGGGCCTCCTGCGTGAGTATGTCAGCAACGTTGGCATTAGGGTGTCGCATTAGAATAGAATAGAAGAAATGGCACTGGAACACAACCACCTGTTACGGGGGGAAAGGCTTGTGTTTTCCCACAAACCTTTTTAAGGACACAAAGTCCAAAGGATCAGTGTGTAGGAATGTAACGTGATCACTGGCGAAGGTAAAGCTGTTAAGTGTAAAACTTGCGGCATACCTTGCCTGTTCAACTCGATGCTGCTCGTCTCCTTGCCAATGTAAGCTGCCTCTACTGAACCCTGGCAGCTAATTGATGTCCTGTTCCAACTGACCCTGGGAATATTCTGGTCACAACCAAAGGGAACAGAGTAGCCTGGGTCCGTGGCATTAGATCACAAAAGTAACATATTTAGTTGCCTCAAGTTACAAAACGATTAATATCCGCAGAGGGTTAATCAGCCCAATCAAAAATAGGCCCCTGTGATTGTTTCTATAACCATCACTGTAGGCTCACTGGTCCTTACAATAATACTCACGATAACAATTGATAATATTCAGGGTATATGTCAAACCGATTAAACACAATTAACAGTACAATTTTAAAATTAAAATAAAAAACGTTTTATTGGATACTTAAGGACTGACTGTACTGTCCATAATCCAGAAAACCAGACAAAAACAACAAAGTAGTCATAAAGAGGTTTTGCTTGATGGCCCCCAGATTCTCGGTGCCTCTACCCCTGTGGGGCCCCTTAGGACCCAGGCCCCTTATGTTTATTATGCGTTCTAACATTTATGGCTGGAACTACGTGTACGGTTCGTTTGCTGTATCCACCCGGGATGGGGATAGAGTTCTTTCATCGTTTACTCTTCCAAGGCATTGGACTTGGGCCAGTGGTGCAATAGGTGTGAATTAGAAAATGCTGCAAAGACACCCGTTAGAAAACCTATTAATTTTCTTACTCACACTAAACGGTAAGATGTCTGAAGCGATGTTTTGAATCAGCACAAGATCCACAGTGTCTATTTGATTGGACCTAGCAAAACGGGACGTTGGCGAGATGAGCCGCTCGTCTGGCTAGTTTGTTTCGGTAATTTGCTTTTTTTTTGCCTCATCACGAAAACGTTGATGTTTTGTTTGATGTCATCTTAGCTAAGTTATCCCCCCTAAGTTTTGTCTTATTCCCACCATATTTTGTTATTCATAGGGGGGCCGGTGGTTCGGTGTAATGGGTTTTTGAGTGAAAGGTGATAGAGGCATGAGGTGGTGTAGGCGTGGTCTCAGGATCATTCCGGACTAACAGGAAAATAAACATTATTATCGCTTTCCTGTTCACATGATTTGTCGGGGTCTGTGAAATAATAAAAAACGGGAGTTGATGAGCATAATCCTGCCCCGACAGGACATTTATGCAAAACCCTTTGCCGTTGTCGTTACGACAAAATATCAGCCGTTGTCGGGCGGACTGTGTCTCTTATTGCACGGTCACGGAGACACCACGATCGACTTGGACGATAACAATTTCATAGTTAAAGCACTGTATATGAAATGTAAACAAATGGTGTATAGATAGGACTACTGTTGGAATAATAAATGTGTCAAGTATGTAATAGCGGGGGAAGTTCATGTTATCTGTTATTTAATTGACCTATCACCTATATGTCTCGAAATGGGATGTTTTCACATAGACGGCAGTAAATTTCAACTCAGATCTCATAATAGCCATGGATGGAAAGTTAGGCATAGTGAAGTTTGGGATATCTTTACATTACACTATATTGGAATGTTTTTTTATATGGATATCTAAACTTTAAACTAACTATTAACAAATGCAATGGTTACATATCTGAAATTGCATTGTTTCCTTAACTATAATGTTGCAGCTATCGACATTCATGAGATGACTTTCTACAAACCCCAAAAACCAAAACTGGAGCGAACTCCGCACTCAAGTCAATTCTACAATATTTGCCAGACATCAAGAGCAATAGGACAATAAGTTTCTCTCCGACCCCCTGTGCAATGAAAATGCAATATTCGTTGAAAATAAGCGATGGGTCAGTTGGATCTGGATAAATGAGTAGGCATCTGCACATTAAGGAACGTGGTGTAAGCCGGCAGTTTTTAACATAACCCATCGCTAGCTACATAAATATGATTGCATCTATATATTAACCATGGTGTTGTCCTTAGGGTCCGGGACCATGCGTTTTTACAATTGTGTTGCCTCGGTTACCTGGGCCCCACGGCCATGTCCAAGGGTCCTGGGAACCATGGCATTGTCCTTTGGGTCACCTGGGACCCGAAGAAACTTGACGTTGTCCTAAGGGTACCACACCCACGAGACAATGGCATTGTATTAACGGTCCAGGGCTCAATGCATTGTTATTCAGGTCCCTGGGAACCCGAAGACCCGTGACGTTTTCCTACGGGTCCTAGGGAACTTGACGTTCCTACGGGTCCTAAGGGCCCATGGATTGTCCTTTCGGGTACGGGACCATGGGCCGTGTCTTGGGTCCCTGGGACACACGGCATGGTCTTTCGGTCAATGGGAACCACGGGCATTGTCCTCGGGTCCAGGGGACCCACGGAATGGCCTACGGGGCCGGGACCATGGCATTGTCCTTCGGGTCCCTGGGGACTAATGGCATTGTCCTTGGGTCAATGGGACCCGAAGAACATTGCGTTGTCCTACGGGTCCCATGGCATGTCCTTCAGATCCAGGGGCCATGGCATGTCATACAGGTCCTGGGACACGAAGAACATGAAGTGTCCTAGGGTCTAGGACCAATTGGGCATTGTCCTTCGGGTCCCTGGGACCCATGGAATTGTGCCTTCGGCCCTGGAACCACGGGCATTGTCCTTCGGGTCACGGGGAACCAGGGCATTGTCTTGTGGGTAACGGGGACCCCGTGGCGTGTCCTACGTCTGCCAATAGGCCTAAAACATAACATATGTGGTTATTATGGTTAAACTCAGATAAAACTGAAGTTATGCTCTCCGAAAAAAGCACCTCCGTGACGCATATCCAAGAGATATAGTTACTAGGTGGCAAATACCCTGGCCTTCAGCCACACTGTGAAGAAATCTGGCGTATCTTGATCAGGAAATGTCCTTTAATTCAATTAAAGCAAGTTTAAGGATCCATTTTTAACATACGTAATATTGCAAAAATCAGGAATATTCCTGTTAAACAAATGGATGCAGAAAACTAGTCCATCCATTGTTACGTCTAGGTAGGTTGGGGATTACTGCCCACAAAAACATGTTTCTTTTCAGGCGCTTCAGAAAAGTCCATACGGACTCCTCAGCGATCAGAATGCTGAGGCCTACGTGTTATGAAGGGAACCAGGAAAAGAGATACGGTCTCATGTTTTGAGCTTCTCTGCATTGGCTCCTGTAAATGCTCGTTAGAATAGAATAAATCTTCTTCTCACCTACAAAGCTCTTCAGTGGTTCAGGATCCATATATATTAAAGATGTCATACGTACCTTACAAACTGCGAGAGCACTACGCTCCCCGAATGCAGGGTTTCTGGTGGTCCTAGAGTCTCTAAAAAAGTAGACGGGAGCCAGCGGTTCAGTATCATGCTCTCGTCCACATGCAGGAGTCCTCTTTGATGCTATAGCTCAACATTTTGTCAGAAACTTATCTAGATATAGGAATAGAAGGCATCCCTGAGTGTTATTTCTAAGTGTTTACCTCTAACCTTCGGTGAAACCGTGTCGCTGTTTGGCCGGTGCTTGTGTGTGTGTGGCGGCAAAGCTGTGGTGGAGAGCGGGTGGTGTAGGCAAGTGAACCTCTGGTCGGGAAGCTCATACCGCGCACACTC
>NC_045753.1:23740503-23740620 GCF_008692095.1 Etheostoma spectabile
TCATTTATTTTTAACGTCATAAATGAAGATAATGTCCAGGATCTCAGGGGAAAGATACAATATGCGTGTCTCCATTTCAAACATCACTGCAGGTTGATTGTGGGCGACAACGCTGTC
>NC_045753.1:23740742-23740963 GCF_008692095.1 Etheostoma spectabile
TCTCGTAGGAGCGATGCTTACTATTCCATTCAATACAATTATGGTACAAAAGGTGCACCAATGCCACATGTATGATGTTGACAACATGGACGCATATATAGGCAACACTAAAGGCAGTCGTAATATTTACCTAGCAGGCTAGGCTAACGCTGTTGTGTTAACATCCGGCGGCGTAGCGTTAGCTAGCTCTAAACTTGTGAAAAGCCGAACAACATCCCCCG
>NC_045753.1:23741045-23741153 GCF_008692095.1 Etheostoma spectabile
TTGTACCCACCTTCCTACCTAGCTAGCTAACCTACAGCTAGCTAGCTTGCTAGCTATATTGGTATGCTAGCTATAGCTATCTATCTCTCTCTCTTTAAATATATCTAT
>NC_045753.1:23741163-23741262 GCF_008692095.1 Etheostoma spectabile
TATCTGTCTATATGTCTAGCTATATATATATATATATATATATATATAATCCGGGGACAAAATCCGGGGACATTTTCAGCTCCGAAGCGTATTTACCTC
>NC_045753.1:23741272-23741460 GCF_008692095.1 Etheostoma spectabile
AATGTTTTTACTTTTGTAAAACTTAACAGGGACACTAGACCTAAAAAAGTCTTAATATTTCAAAATAGAAAGTCCTAATAGTCCTAATATTTCAATCTAGAAAGTCCTAATACTTCAAGATAGAAAGTCTCAATATTTCATAATGTTGTCATGTTTACTGAACTACATTTATCTGACAGCTTTTGCTT
>NC_045753.1:23741852-23741976 GCF_008692095.1 Etheostoma spectabile
AAACACGGCTTCTAAAACATCTCTGAGCACCGCTGGCTCTGGCTGTCTTGAGTCTGCGGGTGTAGAGTGTGCGACTATCGGCTCCGTTTTGTCAGTATTTTCTTTCTTTCATTCCAATTTCGGG
>NC_045753.1:23742027-23742539 GCF_008692095.1 Etheostoma spectabile
GGGACAGGTCGCTAAAATCGGGGACTGTCCCCGGAAACCGGGGACGTCTGGTCACCCTTATGCTACCTATGTATATGTATTTATTATCTATTATCTGTTGCTGAACACTCATTCTTACACTGTTGTCTTCTATCTCTCTCATAACTCAATGGTCTCTCTAAGCTGGCTGGCCTATCGTCTCCCTTGTGTGACGCCATGCAATGCATTGTGGGAGAAAAGCAAACCACTGTAAAATACTTTTATGTGATACTTTTCAATATCATATACAGTGGATATATGTTCCCTCGGATCAGGGATGCTCCAAATTCATGGTAGCAGCTGTCGCCATGGTCCCCTTTACAATAGAGTAGGTCTAGACCACACTCCAAAATGTTACAGGACCCAAGAGTTGTAGATTTTCCTCCAAGCACACAGTTGCGACGTGGGCGAGGAAAAACTTCCTTTTAGGCAGTAAACCTGGGACAGACCCAGGCCCTTGGTAGGCGGCGTTGACGGCCGGTTGTGGTTTAGTG
>NC_045753.1:23742717-23742817 GCF_008692095.1 Etheostoma spectabile
CTTGAGATAAGTCTTGTTATGAATTGATACTATAAATAAAATTGAATTGAATTGAATTGAATAACAGTCTGAATGTTTATTACCAACAATCAATAAGTGC
>NC_045753.1:23742827-23742911 GCF_008692095.1 Etheostoma spectabile
GAAAATTAAACCTGCAACATGGGCTTTAAGATCAGGCTAACATTGCACTAGCCGCCCTTTTCACGTTCATTTAAAATTAAAATA
>NC_045753.1:23742921-23743269 GCF_008692095.1 Etheostoma spectabile
AGCTTGCCAAATGTAGCTACTAATTTGACTAGCTAGCTAACCAACCATAACGTTAACGTTACACAGGCCATTAACGTTAGCTAATGTTATCGTTAGGCATAATTGAGCGTCACCCGATATCCGTTACCGTTGATGCCAGCGTTAGCTAGCTAGCTAACAGTAATCGAGTGCCGCACCTCAGTCATACTTTGCTTGTTTTGGTTAGTTTTCTTTTATTGGCTTAAATGGAACTCAACTGAACCGGAGTCTGAAGCTGAGTAGGCTATTAAGGACTTCTTAGACTGGCAACAGACTGGAGAAGAGGCTGGAGCCGAGACACCCTTTTTTAGCTACTGAAATAATTGACAT
>NC_045753.1:23743279-23743515 GCF_008692095.1 Etheostoma spectabile
CAGTGGACAATATAGTGTGAGAATTAGTTGTTGTTCTGTGTTTTGTACACACTGCTGTTGTGAAGCAAGGATACGCAGCTCACAAGTGTGTAGTCAAAAGAGAGAAATATTGTATATTTCAGTGACTCCTGAAGATTAAGAAAAATAATGAATTTTCTTAAATAAATAAATGTCATTCTTGGCTCAATTGCTCAGTGTCTTTGGGTTCAAATAACATTATCATGATCCATTGGCAT
>NC_045753.1:23743525-23743761 GCF_008692095.1 Etheostoma spectabile
GGATAAATTGACTTTTTAGCTTCACTGATTCTGATTGGGTATCACCTAGAACACAGCCAATAATCGAGACAGACACCAAATGAGAGAAAACAACTTAAGCCTTTGCACACCATTCCCAGGAAACGTGCGTGCCCCAGCTATTTGCCTGAGGGGAGGTTTACAGTGGCAGACTTAAAATAACAAAACACTGGTTTAAGCTTTTTTACTAGTGTTTTTGTACATTAGCCCTTAGTATA
>NC_045753.1:23743771-23743868 GCF_008692095.1 Etheostoma spectabile
GGATAATTATCTCAAAATATAGCTACATGATAATTTTTTGTATTTTCAGAATAGCTTTTAATGTGCTATTTTCTATAATAATTTGAACTATGTAAAT
>NC_045753.1:23743878-23744285 GCF_008692095.1 Etheostoma spectabile
CTGAGTACCCTTAAAAGTGCTTCATAAATAAAATTTAGTATAAGTAATTGTGTATGACTTATCTCTTATTTTAGCAATTCATGTAATTTAGTAAAGATATTTAAAGTAATTTCATATTACCTACTGATCAGTTGTGTTAAATGGGTTAATGCAGGATCAATTGATCAGCACATCTTCCTGACATCTGTACTACGTATTACATATGTCAGGAAGATGTGCCCAAGATTGCATCTGTAAAATGTAGAACGGATGTTGGGACTATGTATAATATACGTTAGAAAGATGAATATTAGCCTGCATCTGTACGACGTATTATATACGTTAGAACGATGTAAATGAGCCTGCATCTCTATGACGTATTATATACGTTAGAACGATGTATATGAGCCTGCATCTGTACGATGTAT
>NC_045753.1:23744295-23744417 GCF_008692095.1 Etheostoma spectabile
AGAACGATGTAAATATACATACGTCGTGGAAAGAGCGTCTGGACTTCGCAGAAACGTATAGCAGCGACGTCTTGGGGACGTCGTGCCAGTGAGCAAACGACCAAACTACTACATATCCCCGC
>NC_045753.1:23744427-23745004 GCF_008692095.1 Etheostoma spectabile
TTACATCGCCAATACGTCGTGCCGACGTATGTGTGCTTACTGGGTAGTTTTACTGGGTAGCGAGCGGTGCTGATCTCCGCAATCAATTCGTATTGATGATTAAAATTATTATTTTACAGTACAGTAGTTATTTGTAAAATAACGTTTCTACAGTACTTTTATTTGTTAAACAGATGCTTGGGCCTGTAAAAAGGTTTTGTTCTTTGGTTTCAGTGTATCACGGAGTATTTCATCGTATAATAATTGTAAAAAAAATAAAAGCATTGCTAGTTGGTCTAATCATAGCAGAATTAAATACCCCTATCCAAACAAAGCTTCTTTTTTTTACCTCCTTTCGACATGTACTTAGTTGACATGGCTACCCTGGACAAAAAGCTGTTGACCTAAATTGTAAACAATTAGTAAACAATTAGTATTAATGTGATTACGAAGGTTGAAAGATTAACGCCGTCAGCCCAATATTTAAAAGTTTTACCTGTTCCACCTCCTCTCCTATGGTTATTACCTGCCCCTTCTTGGGTTTGCCCTCCCCATTTCAGCTGCAATTTTACACACATAGTTACAAGACAATCATAAC
>NC_045753.1:23745014-23745356 GCF_008692095.1 Etheostoma spectabile
ATACCCAAGCACAAATGGAAGAAGAAATGTATACACAAAATTACACGCTAACCTCACATGTCCATTTATGGGCTTTGGCGTGCATGACTGAGAGGAGAGGACGCATAGTCTGCAGAGCCTATGATGTTAAAACACAGATAGGCCTGAAATGCATTACAATGAATGTGCTTAAGCAAGACACAATAGATAGATGCATACTTTTGGGATGCAAAACAATCAACAACTCATGGCACGATGTCACCTTTAGAAGTAGAGGAAATGGATATGTTTAAATTAATATCTTTTTACATCACTCTAAGCTGCAGCTCCGGACACTGGGTGGCAACTTTCTCCAGGTAGGGG
>NC_045753.1:23745366-23747059 GCF_008692095.1 Etheostoma spectabile
AGGCCACATCCATGCAAAAAAACGCTGGACTCAGGGTAGACAGCTCTTTTTGTAGGTACATTGGATAGGCAAAAATCTCTCCTCTGAACATGTTTAATGCCTTGAGAAGGACTCCTTGCATGCACACCGCTATCTCAATCCCCTCCTCGTCAATTTTTGAAGTGGATGCCCTGCAGGTTTCTTTAGCCGCTGTCCACTGGCTTGAGCCACACGTACCTTTACCTGACGCCTATTAATATAAAATAATGAATGATTATTGATAAGGGTTTACAGATCAGTTCAGATTCAAATTAAAGAAAATGAATTTGTGAATGAAATTATAATACTGATATGTTGACTTGAGGACACCAGAGCAATGGAACTTTCCATGATATAATTTTGATGAGAGATCCACCAGTATATGACTTCAGTGTTGCTTATTTAAAACTTACATGCTTTGCAGCATTTTGAACGTTATGCACAAAATTTGCCACATCGTCATCGTTTGCAAACAATGCACCATCAAATAGCCCTTCTGTGGATCTTTAGAAATGATGTATATGTCAATAAATGTCCTTCAAATAAAAAAACAGTACATGAGTATTGAGTTTGACTCAAAAGTATTGAGTCAAAGAAGCAGAAAGAGAAGCTTCTAAAAACGGAAATGCTTTGTTGAAAAGATGCCTTCGACAGCTGCAGGGCCCATATGAGCGTAAAAAAACAGTAGACGGGGGTTTTCTCAGACATTTCTTTGAGGCGTGATACACATTTTGACTCAGGCATGTACTGTAAGTTAATGCTGCTGGTGCACAGGAAATAACCTGTAGGTTTCAAGACATGTAACAAGAAGCTTATACTACATGTGTTACATGTGACACACATACAATTTCACAGGATAGTGTGCACACTTAAGATATGTGGAGTGCCATGACTCTTACACATGTACACACACACACACACACACACACACACACACTGTTGTCTCAGCAGGCTGACATTAGCAAAGTTTGCGTTTGCAGTTTAGTATGGGGCGCCGTTTGTAAAGCTGCTAACGCTGAAAATAACAGCAACATTTTGTCACATTTAGCTTTAAATAATGTTTAAAAAACTGGTATGAAATTTTGAGGGTCACTTTCTTGCACATTTACAACAATATTTGTCAACTTAGAAATATTTTAAATAGTTAAATCCAAATATTAAATGTTACACCTAAATGTTAAATGTTAAATCTAAATGCTAAATCTAAATCTAAATGTTAATCTAAATCTAAATGTTAAATCTAAATCTAAATGTTAAATCTAAATATTAAATCTAAATCTAAATGTTAAATCTAAATCTAAATGTTAAATCTAAATGTTTGGGGTGAAACTAAATATTTAGCTAATATGCAAATGAAATGCCGGTAACCGGAAGTAACAATCACAATCATCACTTTGACTGATCTGTCATGTTCGCTTGCATTAAGGCCAGCTAGAGCCTATCCCCGCCCGCCCCCGACAAGCTACGGTAAGCTACTGTCGGCCATGGTCACTCTGCGAAATGTCCAATGAATCCGCGTTAGCAGAGAACATCGGCAGAGCCGTCCCGGTGGCTGTACAAACTTATTCGACAGCAACAGCCTCAGGGCCACCACAGGCCACCTCGATAAGCATGTTTTCCAAATCACAGAGCTAGCATTGGATTGTTGTCAAGGTAGTAGCAAATCTCTACTGGC
>NC_045753.1:23747069-23747464 GCF_008692095.1 Etheostoma spectabile
TAGCTAGTTTAGTTAAGTTAGCCTTGACAACAATCCAATGCTAGCTCGGTGCAGGAGGAGCAGTCAAACCTGCTGTTTGACTGTGACTGCTCCTCCTGCGCCGCCGCCTGGCTGAAGCGCTCTGCAAGAATTCTATAATCTGCTGCGACCTGATTGACAGTCAGCTGTAAAGTGCGGAGCTCCACGGCTAAAAAACTCTTCTCGGATGTTGCATGCTGCTCCAGCTGCTTCACCTTATCCGCCCACATCTGGAACATGCACAACATCAGGGCTGGGACCATTCGCTTTGCTGATTTGAGTCTTTCATGATACATTGGCGTCAATTGGATTTGTATTGCAATTGTGGTTTGATAGTATTGAGTATTGTGATTTTCTTTTCCTTCTTTAACACAAAC
>NC_045753.1:23747474-23747688 GCF_008692095.1 Etheostoma spectabile
TATTCACTTCTAAAGACAATATTTTATAAGACATTTCTAATTTCTTTCTAAAAAAGAATGTATTTTTTGCTCATAGACAGAGGTCAGTCTTTGACAAACTGCATGTCATTCCCTCTCTCTCTCTCCCCTTTAAGTCTGAGCTGTCATATATATATATATATATGTGTGTGTGTGTAATGTTGAGAAGAAATGGAATGATGATGGGTTTTCTCAC
>NC_045753.1:23747698-23747952 GCF_008692095.1 Etheostoma spectabile
ACCACTCCAGGATGAAGGAGGCACCCAAGGGCCCCTGCACACACCCATTCTGCCTTATGTAAACCTGGTTCTAACCAACCCTCTATCGGGTTGGTTAGGCGAAGGCCGGAGATGCTTGGAAGGTTAGGCACAGCACTTTCAAGCAGTTTTGTTGATCATCACTCGTCACAGGCAGGAAGCGCAGGTTGTAGTTGTGGGGAAGGAGTGGAGGTTTGAAATCCTTGATCATCTTGTCCACCTGCAGGCGGGTCTGG
>NC_045753.1:23748013-23748161 GCF_008692095.1 Etheostoma spectabile
ACCAGCAGACTCCCTCCCCCGCTGTTCAGGAAGGCACAGCCATACTTCAAGACGTGGTCGCTGAAAAAATCCACCATGTATCTTCCTGGAGGAAGTTGAAGAAACCAAACAGACTTGTAAGCTTTCAGGTTTGTAGGAGAGCAATTCA
>NC_045753.1:23748171-23766048 GCF_008692095.1 Etheostoma spectabile
CAACACACCAGGACTCTGCAGGGCTCCTGCGTGAGTATGTCAGCAACGTGGCATTAGGGTGTCAGCATTAGAATAGAATAGAAGAAATGGCCCTGGAACACAAACACCTGATTACTGGGGGAAAGGCTTGTGTTTTCCCAAACCTTTTTCAGGACACAAAGTCCAAAGGATCAGTGTGTAGGAATTTAACGTGATCACTGGCAGGAAGTAAGCTTGTTAAGTGTAACTTGCGCCTACCTCTGCCTTGTTCGAACTCGATGCTGCTCGTCTCATTGCCAATGTAAGCTCCTCTACTGAACCCCTGGCAGCTAATGATGTCCTGTTCACTGACCCTGGGAATATTCTGCGTCACACACAGGGAACAGAGCAGCCTGGGTCAGTGGCATTAGATCACAAAAGTAACATATAGTTGCTCAAGTTACAAACGTTTTTTGATTTAACTGTTGGATAGAATGCAGATGTTGGTGTAGGCGGGGGTCTCGGATCCATTACCCCCGACTAACCAGGAACTAAAACATTATTATCGGCTTTCCTGCTATTCCCATTTATTTGTTGGTGTCTTGTTAACTTATAAAAACGAGTTGCTGAGTATTGATTCCTGCCTCCGACCGACATTTAATGCAAACACTTGCCGTGTCCCGTGACGAAAATATCAGCCGTTTGTCTGGCGGACTGTGTCTCTTACTGCACTCACGGAGACACCGCCCGATCGCCTTTTGACTATAACACTTCATCCTTTAAAGCATGCAGTGAAACGTACAAGCCTATGGTCTCCCTTTTTATAGCAGTGGTTATAGCTGTTTTGAAAATGTATACAGTATTGCGAAATAAATATTTCAATACAGTGAACTCGCTATATCGCGGTTTCACCTTTCAATCCCGGTCTCGCTGCTTCCAGATTTTTTCCCATAGAAAAAAGACGCAACAACTACGCTAATATGTTCTTCTCTCGAAAAAACACACCTGCAACAACCGCAGCTTTAGAAAGAAACAAACGGCTACGAGCGGAGTCAGGATGCAGCGGCTGCTCCGGTCAGAGAGCCTTGAACAATACACGGGACACTACCCAGTAATCCACATACGTCGGCACACGTCTGCAAATGATCGTTTCATCTGCAATTGATCGCGGTCATTTGCAATCATCGTTTAATTGGAGCGTGCTCTACGTCGTATGATGCATGGAATCTATACCTCGCAGCAACGTATTAATACGTCTTTAGATGTTTTACAAGTTCATCAGTTGTTCGCGATCATTTGGCACGACATCGTTAATTGAGCGCCTGGCGTATTGTGAAGAACGTCACTCATGGAGTTAAGTCTCAGCTGGCCTAGATCGGGCGTCTGTGGCTCAGTGGTATAGCGGTTGCCGGACGACTGAAGGGCAAATGAGAATTGTCAATAGTGTGGGCAATCTCCCTTCATTTATCTCCTTTATTAAGCAATGCCAGTGTGCATGACACTGACTTTACTTTTTTACTGTCGTGAATAGCAGCGATGAACGTCAAAACGGTTTTCTCTCAATCGATTTGACAGGATCATGTTGTTATCAGATAAGTCTGGTACACTTATCTAGATATAGGTACTATAGTCATCCTGAGTTTTATTTCTATTGTTACCTCTACCCTTCGGTGAAACCGTTGTCCGCTGTTTGGCGTATGCTTTGTGTGTTTGTGGCTGCAAAGCTGTGGTGGAGAGCGGGTGGTGTAGGCAAGGTAAACCTCTGTCGGGAAGCCTTCATACCGCTCGCACACTCAGCTACTCTCAGTTATTTTAACGTCAATAAATGAGATAATGAATGTCCCGGACTTCAGGGGAAAGATACAATATGCGTGTCTCCATTTCAAACTCACTGCAGGTTGATTGGGGGGCGACACGCTGTTCGTGGTTAAGCTTACCGAAACTCTACTCTCCTGCCGAAGTTGCTGGCTACACACAGTAACCCCCCGCTAGCAAAGCCGTACAGGCTAACCATAGCCCTTAGCTGTGTGGGTAACGTAACAACAACCCACCCATCTCGTCGGAGCGTGCTACTAGTCCTTCAATAACATTATGGTACAAAAGTGCACCAATGCCACATTTATATGTTGACCCATGGACGCATATATAGACACACTAGAGGCAGTTCGTATATTTACCTAGCAGGCTAGGCTAACGCTGTTTTGGATGTTCACATCGGCGGCGTAGCGTTAGCTAGCTCTAAACCTGTGAAAAGCCTCACCAAACATCCCCCGTCTAAGCTGTGTTTCACTTTCAGATCTTTGAATTCTTGGTTCGTCCGTCTTTTGAAAAATCGGCTCCCCCTAACACGACAAATTTGTACCCCCCTTCTACCTAGCTAGCTAACCTACATCTAGCGAGCTTGCTAGCTACATTGGTAGCCTAGCTATAGCTAATCTATCGTCTCTCTCTTTAATATATCTATCATCCTGTCTATCTTATATATGCTAGCTATCTATAATATAATATTATATATAATCGTGGACAAAATCCGGGACATTTTCAGCTCCGACGCTTATTCCCCTTCCAAACAAGGAATGTTTTACTTTTTGTACAACTTAACCAGGACCTAGACCTAAAAATCTTAATATTTTCAAAATAGAAAGGCCTAATAGTCCTATATTTCATCTCAGAAAGGTCCTAAATATTCAAGATAGAAAAGGTCCTCAATATTTTCTAATGTTGTCATGTTTACTGAACTACTTTATCTGACAGCTTTTGCTTTATGCTTCAGGCTTGTTTCTTTTCTGCACAGCTCCTTGAGAATCAGATGCATCAACTATTTAGGCATATTTTCTTTGACATTGATGCAGTATAAACGGATCACTGCAGTCGCTAAAACAAGCTCATGTAAGTTAATAGAGATAATTGTCCAGCTTGTATTTCCGTTCAGAAAAGTGCTTGTTTTGCTGCTAACATACCAGATTAATATTCTAAGGTCTGACAATTATGGAAAGGATTTTTAAGGATTTCGGACCTTTCTGTTAAAGATAAGATCCTTTTTTAAAACAGAAATGTCCTTGAACTTGCGTTCGCTAGACCCACCAGACTCCATGTACATAATCAGTGATTGTTAGCATTGTAAAACACGGCTTCTACAACTCTCTGAGCACCGCTGGCTTCTGGCTGTCTTGGTCTGGCGGTGTAGAGTGGTGCGACTATCGGCTCCGTTTTGTCATATTTTTCTTGTCTTTTCTTCCAATTTTCGGTCTGTCGTCACAGTGAACCGGGGACATTATGCCGTGACATATCCAGCCGGGTACAGGTCGCTAAAATCGGGGCCTGTCCCCGAACCAGGGGACGTTGGTCACCCTATGCTACCTATGTATTGAGTTTTATCTATTATCTGTTGCTGACACCTTCTTACACTGTTGTCTTCTATCCTCCATAACTCAATGGTCCTCGCTAATCTGGCTGCCTATCGTCCTCCCTTGTGTGACGCCCTGCACGCCATTGTGGAGAAAAGCCCACCACTGTAAACTACTTTTATTTATCCTTTTCAATATCATATCCAGTGGAATATAATGGTCCCGTCGGCTACAGGAATGCTCCAAATCATGGTAGCAGCTGTCGCCATGGTCCCCGCGACACGTTCTGCGGTGCCATTTTTCATCCTGCTACACTCTGGCGGTGCCCAGCTAAAACGTCCTGCTACGTCCCTGCGGTTCCTTGTAATCTGCACAGTGCCCTGCTATGCCATGAACTACTACACAAAGAAAACATGCTTTTTTTTTACAAACGAATATTTTTGTCTATTTTTGTTATTTCCACTACCGCCAACCGGTCCCTTCAGACCCCCCTACCAAGGCCTGGGGGCTGTCCGAGGTTTCGCCAGTAAGAGTTTTTCCTCGCCACTGGCCGCACCTTTTTTGCTTGCGTCTGGAGGAACTACAGCACTGACCTTGGGTGCCTTGTAAAATTTTGGAGGGTGTCTAGACCTACTCTATCTGTAAAGTGTCTGAGATAAGTCTTGGTCATGAATGATGACTATAATCAAATTGAATTGATTTGAATTGAATACATCTGAATGTTATTACAACACCATCAATAAGTGCAAATTTTGTTGGAAATTAAACCTGCAACATGGCTTTAAGCGATCCTGCTAACATTGCACTAGCCTCCTCTTTTCACGTTCATTTAAAATAAAATACCAGTGTCTAGCTTGCCAATGTAAGCTACTACTATTTACTATGCTAGCTAACGAACCAAACGTTAACGTACGCAGCCATTGACGGTTAGCTAATGTCTTCGTTAGGCATGAATTGAGCGTCCCCGTATCCGTTACCGTTGATGCCAGCGTAGCTAGCTAGCTAACAGTATCGAGTTGCCCGCACCTCATCAATATTATTTGCTTGTTTTGGTTGTTTTCTGTTGTATTGCTTAATGGAACTCACTGAACCGTATCTGCAATCGAGTAGCTATTAAGCTTCTTAGACTGCCACAGACTGGAGACAAGAGCTGGATCCGCGACACCCTTTTTTAGACTACTGAAATAATTTACCATTATGATAGACAGTGGACAATAGTAGTGTGAGATTATTTGTTGTTCTGTGGTTAATTTTGTACACACTGCTGTTGTGAGCAAGGTACGCAATCTCACAAGTGTGTAGTCAAAAGAGAGAAATATTGTTATTTCAGTGACTCCTGAAGATTAAGAAAAATCTGAATTTTCTTTAATAATAAATGTCATTCTTGGGCCTAATTGCTCAGTTGTCTTTGGGTTCAAATAACATTATCATGATCCATTGGCATCCAAAATGGTAAATTGACTTTTTGAGCTTCACTGTTCTGATTGGGTATCACCTAGAACACAGCCATAATCGGCACGACACCAAATGAGAGAAACACTTAAGCTTTGCACACCATTCCCGGAACCGTCGGGCCCCCAGCTATTTGCCTAGGAGGTTGACAGTGGCAGACTTAAAATAACAAAACACTGGTTTAGAGCTTTTTTTTTGTACTAGGTTTTGTGACATAGCCTTAGTTTAGCACAAGTAGATAATTATCGTCAAAATATAGCTACATAATTTTTTTGTATTTTCAGAATAGCTTTTATTTGCGATTTCTATATAATTTGAACTATGTAAATTGTCTGAGTACCCTTAAAAGTGCTTCATAAATAACATTTAGTATAAAGTATTGTGTAGACTTATATCTTATTTTAGCAATTCATGTAATTTAGTAAAGATATTTAAATTAATTTCATATTACCTACTGATCAGTTGTGTTAACATATGGTTAATGCAGGATCAATTGTAGCACATCTCCTGACATCTGTACTACGTATACATATGTCAGAAGATGTGCCCAGATTGACATCTGTTAAAATGTAGAACGGATGTTGTGGACTATGTAATATACGTTAAAGAGAAATATAGCCTGCATCTGTACGACGTATTATATACTCTATAACTATGTAAATGAGCCTGCATCTCTATGACGTATATATACGTTAGAACGATGTATATGAGCCTGCATTGTACGATGTATGGCAACGTTAGAACGATGTAATATACATACGTCGTGGAAAGAGCTTCTGGACTTCGCAGAAACGTATAGCAGCGACTTCTTGGGACGTCGTCTCCAGTGAGCAAACGACCAACTACTACATATCCCCGCCGTATTTTGATTACATCGCCAATACTTCGTGCCGACGTATGTGTGCTTACTGGGTAGTTTACTGGGTAGCGAGCGGCTCGATCTCCGCAATCAATCCGTATTGATGATTAAAATTTATTAGTTACAGTAAGTATTTTATTTGTAAATAACGTTTCTTCAGTACTTTTATTTTAAACCGATCTTGGGCCGTAAAAAGGTTTTTGTTCTTTGGTTTCAGTGTATCACGGAGTATTTCACGTATAATAATTGTAAAAAAAATAAAGCATTGCTAGTTGTCTAATCGAGCAGAATTAAACCCCTATCCAAACAAGCTTCTTTTTTACCTCCCCTTGTCGACATGTACTTATGTTGAACTGGCTACCCTGGACAAAAAGCTGTTGACCTAAATTGTAAACAATTAGTAAACAATTAGTATTAATGTGATTACGAAGGTTGAACAGATTAACGCCGTCAGCCCAATATTTAAAAGTTTAACCTGTTCCACCTCCGCCCTATGGTTATTACCTGCCCCCTTGGGTTGGCCCTCCCCTTTCAGCTGCAATTTTCAAACACTATTTACAAGACAATCATAACCAGCTACCCAAGCACAATGGAAGAAGAATTATTACCCAAAATTACACGCTAACCTCACATTCCATTTATGGGCTTTGGCGTGCATGACTGAGAGGAGGCCGTCGCTGCAGAGTCCTATGATGTTAAAACCACAGATAGGCCTGAAACTGCATTACAAGGAAGTGCTTAAGCAAGACCCAATAGATAGATGCATCTTTTGGGATGCAAAACAATCACAACTCTGGCCACGATGTCACCCTTTAAGCTAGTAAGGAAATGGATATGTTTTAAAATTAATATCTTTTACTCACTCTAAGCTGCAGCTCCGCACCTGGTGGCAACTTCTTCCAGGTAGGGAGTATTTGCAGGCCGCATCCATGCAAAAAAACGCTGGACTCAGTAGAACAGCTCTTTTTGTAGTGTCTTGTTAGGCCAAAATCTCTCCTCTGAAACTGTTTCATGCCTTGAGAAGGACTCCTTGCCATGCACACCGCTATCTCAATCCCTCCTCGTCAATTTTTGAGTTTTGCCCTGCAGTGTTTCTTTAGCCCTGTCCACTGGCTTGAGCCACACGTACCTTTACCTGACGCCGATATAATTAAATGATATGATTAATGATATAGGTTTTACAGACAGTGCAGATTCAAATTAAGAAAATGAATTTGTGAATGAATTATAATACTGATATGTTGACTTGAGGACACCAGAGCAATGGAACTTTCCATGATATAATTTTGATGAGAGATCCACCAGTATATGACTTCAGTGTGCTTATTTAAAACTTACATGCTTTGCAGCATTTTGAACGTTATGCACAAAATTGCCACATCGTCATCGTGTTGGCAAAACAATGCACCACAATAGCCCTTCTGTGATCTTAGAAATGCTGTATATGTCAATAAATGTCCCTTCAATAAAAAACAGTACTGAGTATTGAGTTTGACTCAAAGTATTGAGTCGAAGCAGAAGAGAAGCTTCAAAAACGGAATGCTTGTTGAAAAGATGCCGTCAGACAGCTGCAGTGCCCATATGACGTAAAAAACCAGTAACGGGGGTTTTCTCAGACACTTTCTTTGAGGCGTGATAACACATTTTGACTCAGGCATGTACTGTAAGTTAATGCTGCTGGTGCACAGGAAATAACCTGTAGGTTCAGAACATGTAAACAAGAAGCTTATACTACATGTGTTACATGTGACACACCTACAATTCACAGGATAGTGTGTCACCCTTAAGATATGTGAGTGCCATGACTCTTTACCACATGTACATCACACACACAACACACATTTAGACAATGCTGCAAAGACAACAAGTTAGAAAACTATTAATTTTCTACTCACACTAAACGGTAAGATGTCTTGAAGCGTATTGTTTTTGAATCAGCACAAGATCCACAGTGTCTTATTTTGATTGCCTAGCAACAGGAACGTTGGCGAGATTGATGCCGCTCCGTCTGGCTAGTTTGTTTTCGGTAATTTTGCTTTTTTTTTTTGCCTTTTCCTCACGAAAACGTTGATGGTTTTGTTGATGTTCATCCTTAGCTGAAGTTATCTATAGTTTTGTCTTCTCTCCACCATATTTTGTTCTCATATGGGGCCGGTGTTTCGGTTTAACTGTAAGAGACTCGCCAGTCACGGTGATATTACTGAACGACACGGCAAAGTGTTTGCATAAATTTCATGTCGGGCAGGGAATTAAGATCAGCAACCGTTATCGTAAAGTCACAAGACCACCTGACAAATAAATGGAAATAGAGGAAGGGAAAGCGATATATAATGTTTTATTTCTTTTAGCGTGAATGGGTCTTGAGAGGACACGCCTACACCTTCCCTCGCCTCTTATGCCACACAGTTTAACTAAAAAAAACCATTAAACCGAAACACCGGCGAAGATTACATCAACGTTAGCTAGCGGAGCTACGGCGGGACATTGTACGTAACATTTTTCGACAGCTCTCCTTCAGTTGAGTACAAACTGCAAATGTTTCGTATTTATTTTTCAGCCCTCTTATGGGTACCTCAGATACAGAATTAAGCCAGCTAGTACAATTCGCGTATCGGCTGTTCTAAACATCTAGCATTTCGACTGTAGAATTGCTTTGATACACAAAACCGATTATACTATCGGTAGCTAACTAAGGTTGTTAAAGACCTTACGAAACTTTAAAGAAAAGTTCGCAGTTATTGTCTTTGTGGGGGGTGGGGGGGGGCCCAAGTGTACTGATTTAACAATACTTAAGTTAGTAGGGCAATTAGCGTATAAGGTAGTAAGCAAGTGAGTAACGTTGTCATATCACGTAGCTTCTACTAGACATTTTTTGGATGGGCGTGTTGTCACTTAACCTAGCTGTCTTAATGTGTCTTATGAAACAACCTTTCTTTAGACCCTTCTAAAGCCACAGCTGCCATTATTTAAATGTTGTAACACAGGTTATTTTTGAGGCTGATGAATAATAAAATACAAGCCAAGCCACAACTATTAAAGTCCTAATGATACATCAGCAACTAATTTATTCCATTAATCCGACGTACATAGATGCATACTATCACATTTTTTGTTGGGTCTTTAGCGACATTTGGTTAAAAACTTCCTATTATTCATACACACCACAATCCCTCTGATATACCTACAGTAATACGTTCTGTGCACACATTTCAAAGCATGCAGTCTGATAAACATTTGTTGAATAATTTACAGACTCTTAAAGTCTTGTAGGTCATACTCTTATTCCCAGTCTTGACAAACTATGGCAGTACTTTAATTATTTGGGTGAACACATTACACCCTGTTCTGTGTTACAGAATTTTAATAAATATTTTTTCCTTCAATACATTAATACTTTTTGAATAAGCTACACAAATGTCATAAGTGTGGTCTCTTATAGCTCAGGAGTGGATATGACAGTACTGACCACTAAGCTACCCACAGGACAGATGACTATTTTATCTTAGGGTCACCTTCCTTCATTGAGAATTGTTTAAATGAAAAGTATGAGTTCAAATGTTTTATCAAATTCAGTCTTTTTTCTTCACATACAAATAATAACAGAATCGCTTTTAAATGTTAAGAAATTAAACTCTTCACAGAATAATACATCATAATAGTTACTCTTCTCTAAGTTACTAAGTGATAGGGAAGATTAAACTAGTAAGAAGGACGTGTTAAGATCGGTATAGATAATTATTGAATTACTTAAAGACTTATTAGTAATGACTTAGCCACGTTCTACACCACACAGGCACAGCATGCACGCCTACAAAGAGCTGTGTCTGTTCTGAGGTTTACTTCTAAAAGGAGTTTAAATTGCTACTGTTGGCACTAATTTCTGCTCTGTGGTAATTACTTATAATTGTTTTGGCTTGTAAATTCTATAGTGTGGTTAGATCCTACTCCATGAAAGTGTCTCTGAGATAACTGATATGATTTAACTATAAATAAAATATCAAATAATGGAGCAAACTTCTACTTACTAAATAACTTTAACATTGTTTATATTGATACATTCTCCAATTACAGACAACCGTACCAAAAGTTACATGTTTGGGGTTGATTGACTTAAATGAACACATTGTGACTTTTCAGTATTTATCTAATTTGATACTCTTCAAAAACATAGAATAGCATATGGTATGCAACTGGATCTATTATGACAGAATTATATGGAATAAATAAAAAAGGTTAAAGGTTTATGGGGAATTTCAAAAAGCCATAAAAAATAAACTAATACACAGGTGCCTTTTGTGATGTATTTAGGTTTTTTTTTATACAACGGAATGTTAGATTTATAAGATCAATCGTCAGATATTACGCAGTCTTGTTTCTGAGGCATTTCGAAATATTGGCTAAAATGGGAATACTGGTTTCCTAAGTGAATTAGCAGGTGGTTAGAAATCCTTTATTAATTATTAGGGACAAAATAAACACTATAAAGGAAAAGTGTGTTTGTGTGAGTGTGGGTGTGTGTGGTGTGGTGGTGTTGTGTGTGTACCGATTGCGTGTGTAGTGGTGTGTGCTTTTGTTGTTTGTGTGTGTAGTGTGGGGGGGTGTGTGTGGTGTGGGTTTGGAATGTGTGTTTGGTGTGTGTGTTTTGTGGTGTGTGGGTGGATGTGTGTGTGCAACCACTTTTTCCTCCTAAAAAAAGTTCGCAATTTTTAAAACATTCCCATGCAAAGAAATACACCAATTCCCCCTCCCCTTAATCTTCAACAAATCCCATTTCTAATATACATACTGTAATTTCCATCAAATTACATGTAGCATTATTTAAAAATAAAAGGTATCTTACCTTTTGGTTATAAGTTGTGTTGTTGTGTTTCAAAATCTCCATTGTGTCTGAAATAACACCAATGATCCAAGACCCCTTTCCTTTTGATTCACCATAGTCTACCTTCTGATGACCCCCACAGTGGCGAATTAGCAATAACAAACAGAGCCCAATCACCCCTAGACTCATAATCTTCCGTTACTTAATTCATTCAAACTTTTGATTCTATGCACATAACACAGTTAAGGCTTGCATTAAACAACACTAACAGAGTTCTAGCATGCAAATTTCCCTCCTAACGCTGTTTTTAAATACTTCGCTTTTCTTTCAACATCATTCTTCAAAACTCTCATCCCCTCCTTTTTTTGTACTCTCTTTTCTCCTTTCTTTAGCGTTTTAACTATAAATATTTGATCTTCACTATGCGCTTTAGATCCCCCTGAACTCAAAGAAAGAGAAAATGCTGTTGTTATTTTCCTGCATCCTGCCTCCTCTTTTTTCTCTTACCATGTAAAGATATGTTCTTCTCACTAAAAAACACAAGCTCCTTTAATCTTTAAACAGCTTTGCCCAAGACTTTCCCCTGTTCATTCTTTCTTTCCTAATCTTGCTAATCACAATTTCCCATTTATTCTACAACTGAGTGCCACCCATATTCTTCTTTCTGTAAAACCTGTACATTACTGTTTGTTTTGTTCTTAATGAAATCTTTACATAATTAATATTCATAACAGATTTCCTACAAAGCTTTTATCCACCACTTTTTTTCTACCTTCCTAAGCCTCTTTTTTCTACTCATCATAACATTTCCTTGTGCTTTTAGTCTACTAGTACAATTGATCATAATTAGTCTTTATACTGTTATTTAATAAATAATGATTTTGACTCCTGCTCCTTTTTTCTACCTCCTCTTTTGCAAAATGCCTACTATTTTTAATTGATTTGTAACCTAGCCGTTTAACATTCAATTTTATTTCCTACAGAAAGTCTTTAATATTTTTTATTATTCATACTTCTACCCTATCTCCTTAATTAATAAAATACTGAATTTTTCTTCTTTATTTCTTTCACAGTTCTCTCAACACCATTTCCAACATCTATTTAACATATAAATCTTTTTCAACAAGTCACATTCCAAATTAATTATTATATTATGTAAATATGCCTTTCTTTTAATTCTACTTAGAGCCTACATACATACAATTTTTAACGGTATTTTTTAGAGTTTGTGAGTAAAATTGATGCTTTTTTTATCTTGATTTCGTTTGAACATCTTTTAGCTATGTTTGACACACTGTTTAATTCAGTACATCAACAAACTGTAGGTTACATTCCGTTTGCCGCACAATTTTATGATTCTTTCATAATTACTATTCAAAAATAACTTACTAGAAAACTGAATTTAAATAGAGCTAATACTACTTCAATTCCCACTGCTAAACAGCACAAAGACCAATCTGCTAATGTTGGTTTAGTAGCTACTAAATTAGTCTAGATACTCGACACATGTTTTTTTTTTTACCATTACAATCCCTAAATTTTTATTCTTGAATTACCTCAGATTTTTTTCTTGAAACATTTCTTCCAAATTTCCAATATACGTTCGATTTACTAATTTTTTACATAACTAGTTCACTGTCAACATAGCTCATTGTGTATCTAAGAAATATTGACTGAGATACAATTTTCTAGGCTAGCCCATCAAGTTCTAGTTTGCCAAAAAACATAACCTTCAAACTGGTACATTTCAACTTAAGAGATTCCAATTATACCTATTCTTTATAAAATCAATTATAACCACTCCTGTAAGCACTTATCACAATAGCAATCAAGGATGGAGCCAAGCAATTTCCCATTCATTACTTTATTTCTGTACATGATTTAATTAACAATTGATTTGTGTCCTAAGCTAACATCTCAATATCTACACTGTATGAGAAATTTCTTAAACCCTGCGAATTCGACATTTTTTTTTAATCTTAACATCTTCCTTGAATTCATAAAAAACACGTAGCATTTCTTACTTTATGGTAACATAGTTGTAAACCATGTGAACGATTGTAGTTACAGACTATCACTGTTGCATTTCTGCCATCCTGTATAGGTCTGAATTTACTTGTAATATAGTTATAACAATATTAACATATTACTGAATACATTTTCATACTTATAGATATTTATATGCGCTAGATTACAATTTAAATCAAATGACCAGATACATTGAGAACACTTTGCTGGAACGTCTTTTGCCTTATTCATGTTTTACAGTTAATTGTATCTTTTTTGCAATCATTCCTAAACCATTATTATTAAAAAGCTTAACTCTCTACTTTTTTCTACTTTTCTACTTTTTAACATTTACACTTTTCATCAAAAACTTCCATTACAGAGCACTTCAAGACTATATTATTTCCATAATTTTGTTAAAAACGTATAAATGAATCCCTTTGATATGAAAGATCAACTTATTACATCATCAGCATTTTCTCAACCCTTACTTCCTTCATACAATCGTGTATCACCATTTCCAATATACTAATTTACAATCAAACGTCAACTCATACCTATATTAATTCTTTTCGCAAATCTGCCTTACTTATATGTCATTCTTGTCTAACTATCAATGGACTATTTAGTCATACAACAACACTCACATAAAACCATTTTATTTTTTATCCCAGTTTTTTTTTTCAATCATTATACATTTACAAACTTAATATTACTTAAATGATCATATAAACGTAATATCTTTTTCAAAATAACGAACTTTTTTCGTTACCCACCTTATCAAAACCCACTGCGAGAAGATGTTTACGAGTCTCATACAGTTATTATAATACACAAATATAACATTCAATTAATGTAATCATTATTTAAGATTATTTTTTTAACTTTTCAAAGGTCTCTGGAATATATTTAACTACTATTTCATTACTTTATCATACAATTTACATCCTTTTATCTTACATCCCTCCTCCTTAAACTACCTAATATATAAATTACATTATTTACTCCTTCACTTTCTCATTTTATATTTTTTAAAATGGACTTCTTAAACAACATCATCTTCTTTTATCCCAAGACACGTCCTCCAACATGAAAATGACGCCCACGTATTAAGGGGGTAAAAAAGACGGCCAAATTACCAATAAAATTACCATATAAAAAAAGTTTCCATCTGCAAAGGCCAGTAATCTTCATCCCATTAATCCCCTAGCTCTATGTTTCCCCTGTTGAATATTCACTCGCTTCGGTTACACAATTCCATACATCCTTCCGCCACTTTTCTGCTCCGTTATTACAACGGATGTATCTGACTCCGGTCCATCTTTTCTTAATCCATAGGATCTACCAAAACAAAACATTCAGTTAATTCAATTTGTCCATGTCTTTGGACCTCCTTTGACACTCATCGCTAACCTTATTCCATTTTGATCTTTCCTTTCAAAGTAAACATCTCATAGCAAACTTCTATAGTCTTTCTTTATTCATCAACTCCCACAGATCTCATATGACATCACAACCATCGTGTTGCATACTAATATACCCAGACGCAAAATCATTTCAACATTTCATCATTTTTTATGTTAAACCATTTTCCAGTTTCATTCTATTTTCACTTTTTGTTCCAATACATTCTCTTTAGAAAACAGTTCTATGTGTTTTCATTCTTTTATTTCTTTTTACATGTTTGAGAGAAACAGTTCCAGCAGCTTTTCTTGCCTCATTGTGTAAAAGTAATTTTATGCTCTCACTACACGATCAAGATGTAATTATTTATTTAACACCTTACTTTTATCACACCTCCCCTCCTATAGAGGAATTTATTCTCAATCCCCCCTGATTCCCAGTTGCTCACATCATATCTATTTTTTTTAAGTGTCTATGCACTGGTAGATCAAATAGTCAAGCATTCATATAACTCCTTTCTATGATCTCAAAATATCCTTCACTACCATATATCCTTCCTCTCTCTTTGGGGCATCATTAGAGTATGATTAAGCCATACACATTCTACAGCATATGTATTGTCAACTCAAGCAAAATTTTCATCAAAATCAGGTAAGAATTTTTTCTCATTAGCTAAATATTTTGTGGAAGTACATTATGACCCAAGTGCCACCTTTTCCTACCATACTATTCTCCTTATCTTTTTGATTATGCATAGACAATTAACCATTGTAATGTTTTAAAAGCCTGAATTTTTTAAACTTCCTTAGTATAATGTTTTACTAATGTAATACTTTCATATTTTTTGAATAATTTTAACACTCTGCATTTTGTTTTTTTAATAATCCCAATTTATCCTAATTGCTTATAATAATCAGAGATGTCGAGTATTTTTATTTCCTTTCCCCCATTCATATTTTTGATTATTGTTGGAACTTATATTATCGATTTATCAATTTCCTTCTCCAATTAATCATTCTCCTTCTTCACTTCTCATAACACAGGACAGGGTTTAGCCCTACACACTCGAAATTTCTCATATACCATCCTCTGCTGTTTCTACTCACCCAAAGAGGTCACAAATTTTTTCTGACCGTATCATTGATTGGGCTCTAGAAACTTTTTTCCTTTCCACTTATTCACCACCATTCTTATGATCTCATTTTCCCCTCCATCTATTAAAAAAATTTTTTTTTGTTTTTTTTATTTCAATTCACATTTATTTTTTTATTTAAACAATTTACTAAAACACCAGATTTATTAGTAATGGTCTCATCTTACGTACCTTTTCCCTTGATTCTGTAGGATATTTATCTCTTCCTGGTCAAGAAGAAACACCCTCAGTCTTTTTCTTTTTTTCCCCATCTCCTTTTTAACCTCTTCTCTAATTCTTTCTCCCACATCTATTTCACAGTCATCTCTTCTCCACGATGCCCCCTAACCTACAATTCTTACCACTTGAGGGGGGGAAGAAGTAGATCTCACCATATCCCCAGAGTAAGCTGGATGGACCCCTCTGAAGAAGACATACATGACACAGATTCCATCTCACAATTTTGGGCCCAAGACATTACACCTCTAAACTACCTTACTCATCATTTTTTTGCAGTTTTTACACACACATTAAATCAATAACATTCTTTTACAACACATAATGTCATACCCTTTTTTATTTTGTTTCCTTTCCTTTTTACCCCCCAATTACGTGGTCCTTGTGCTGTCATCCTACGAGAAACTAATCTATCCACTCCACAATTCCACCTATTCCATTTTCCCCTTCACTCTTTCCCATTCCCGTAGTCTATTGTATATCCTTTACTTCTTCCCATTTTCATTTTTTGCTTCTTAAAATCGTTCCCCCTGATCTCTTTCTTCACCCCTTAGTATTTGATTTCGTTCACCTCCCCCCCCCCCCCTTTTTCACTTCATATGAAATGTATTCTAACTTCATACACCACCACTAATCTCATTCTTCCATTCATTCCGTTTTCACCTCCACATCCTTTTCCCCAATCTCCTTATTTCTCATCCTACTTTCCTTCATTTCTCCTCCCCTTTCGATTTTTTCACCCTAGTTTATTTTCCTCTTCTATTCCTTTTACATACCAGCAAGTCCAGTCGGTCCTACCTTCTTATCTCCTATCTACCCTTTTAGTACTAATTCTTCCAGGTCACTTCTTCCTCCCATTTACGTCTCTCTATCACACCACTCTTAAAAATTGCCTTTTTTCCCCCCTTCTGTTCAACCTCCTCCCTTTCTTCCTCTCTCACCAACCATCCTACCTATTCATACTCTTTTCTCTTACTTCTCTACTTATCCTTTTTTCTACCCCCCGTCACATACCCCCATCCTCTCCACCTTCCTACATTCCCTTTCACCCCCTTCCCCTCTTTTAGTTCCACAAATTTCCCCGACCCTCTTCTTCTTGACACCCTGTACCACGGCTCTTACGCTACTTAACTATATTACCGTACTCTCCTTTTCCCCCCCCCTACATCCGCAATGTTCTTCTTTTGATGCTCTTTCTCCTACCGCTTATATTCCCCCCGCCCCCTACCACCAACGTTATTATCCATAACCCCTTTTTGTCTTACTCCTACTCTTGCACTCACATTCACTTTTCTTTTTCTCCCTTTTTTATAACATTAACCCTCTGAACCTTTCTTGTAGGAAAACCCTCCCGTTTACATCCTTTGTCGCTTGCCAATTTCCATCTACCAATTTCAACTTCAAAGTTCTTTTTTGCCTTTACTCTCCCGTTTTAGCCCCCCCCTTCAACTTTACTAAACAAACCGAAGCCTACTCCTATCATTCACTTTATCTTGTCCATTTCTCTTAACTATGTCCCGTATCCTTAACTTTCTCGTTTCTGATTCTCCCTTTTTCTCTTCACAAGGTAACTTCCCTTCACCCCTTACTACCCATTCCTCTTTCCCACGCTCCCTAACTTCTCCCCTCTTTTCTCTTTCCTCCTCTTTTTTTCTTTGTCCTTAACTTTTCTCCCTCCCCCGATCCTGCACCTCCCTTCCCCCCCTCATTCCCCCGTGTCCTCCCCCTTTCTTCCCATCCCCCCCTCTTATCCCCCCTGCTCTCTCCTTTCACTCTTCTTTCCGTTTTTCTCCCCCTGTATCTTATCTCTTTTCCCCCTTTTTTTCACCTTTTCATTCCCTTCACAAGTCTATCTTTCTTCCTTTTTACCCTTATACTTTCTTCACCACTGTCTCCATCCTTCTCTGCGACCCACCCTACTTCCCGTACATCCTTCCCTCCACATCTCTCCTCTCCCTCTTCCTTCGGCCTCTTTCTCTCCCTTCTGATAATTTTCTCCATTCCCCTATTCTTTCTCCTCTATCCCCTCCCTCCTTTCCCTCATCCCAAACTCCTCCCCATACCCGTTCCAACCACCCTTTTCCCACTTAATTCACCCAACTTCCCCTGTACTAACCCACTTTTTGCATTTCCTTTAACACTCCATTTTTCCTTTCCCTCCATTTCTTTTTTTTTTTTTTTATAATTAACTTTTTCCAACCCCCCCTTTCTTTTTCCCCTCTTCCTCCACTTCCCACCACTTTCAATATAATCTCTAAATCCCTCCCACCATCCTCATTTTTATCTCCCTTATTCCCCTTTTCCTTTATCCAACCCCACATTTACCACTTCCACACTACTTACACACTTTCCCTTCTCTTCCCATTCCTTGTTTGCCAACCCTCTCTTACATCTATTAATTCACAATATCAAACCATTTATTTCCTTTTCACATTCCCCCCTTACTCTTGCCTCTCCCCTCCCCCCCCCCCTCCCTTTCCCTTCTCCCTTCCACTTTTCTCTCCCCTCCCTTTTTTTCCTCATCCATTTTTTTCCTTCACATCCAATTCCTTTCACTCACCTTCATTCCCTCCTTTCTTCTTCCACTTCCCCCCTCCACTCTCATTACTTTTCACAACCCAAATCCCACACCACATTTTTCACATTTCTCCCTTTTTTTTCC
>NC_045753.1:23766073-23766528 GCF_008692095.1 Etheostoma spectabile
TGCACGTCACGGAGACACCCCGATCGACTTGTGACTATAACACTTCATCGTTAAAGCACTGTATATGAAATGTAAACAAACTGGTGTATTATATAGGCCTACTGTTGGAATAATAAATGTGTCAATGTATGTAATTAGCGGGGGACGTTTCATGTTATCTGTTATTTATTTGACCCTATCACCTATATGTCTCGAAATTGGATTTTTTCATATACTGACTCAGTAAACTCAACGTCAGATATCATTCATAGCATGGATGTAACATTTAAGGCATAGTGAAGTTTGGGATATTTTAAATTACACTATATCTGGAATGTTTTTGTAATTATGGATATCTAAACTTTAAATAACTATTAACAATTGAATTGTACATATCTGAAATTGCATTGTTTCCTAACTATAATATTGCAGCTATTCAGACATTCATGAGATTGACTTTCTACAACCAACACTGG
>NC_045753.1:23766538-23766817 GCF_008692095.1 Etheostoma spectabile
TGCACTTCAAGTCAATTCTACAATATTTGCCAGACATCCAGAGCAATAGAAAATAAGTTTCTCTCCGACCCACTGTGCAATATGCAATATTCGTTGCAATACGCGATGTGTCATTTGTATCTGGATAAATGAGTAGGCATACTGCACATTAAGGAACGTGGTTGTAAGCCTGCAGTTTAACATAACCCATCGTAGCCTACATAAATATGATTGCATCTATATATTAACCCTTGTGTTGTCCTTCGGGTCCCCGGGACCCGTGCAGTTTTACCCATTGTG
>NC_045753.1:23766848-23767040 GCF_008692095.1 Etheostoma spectabile
TTGTCCTACGGGTCCCTGGGACCCATGGCATTGTCCTTTGGGTCACTGGGACCCGAAGAACCTTGACGTTGTCCTACGGGTCCCAGAGACCCATGGCATTGTCCTTCAGGTCCCAGGGCTCCATGGCATTGTTCTTCAGGTCCCTGGGACCCGAAGACCCTTGACGTTGTCCTACGGGTCCTAGGGACCCTT
>NC_045753.1:23767050-23767223 GCF_008692095.1 Etheostoma spectabile
GTCCTACGGGTCCTAGGGACCCATGGCATTGTCCTTTCGGGTCCCTGGGACCCATGGCAGTGTCCTTTGGGTCCCTGGGACCCACGGCATTGTCTTTCGGGTCCCTGGGACCCACGGCATTGTCCTTCGGGTCCCTGGGACCCACGGCATTGTCCTACGGGTCCCTGGGACCC
>NC_045753.1:23767256-23767402 GCF_008692095.1 Etheostoma spectabile
GCATTGTCCTTTGGGTCACTGGGACCCGAAGACCCTTGACGTTGTCCTACGGGTCCCATGGCATTGTCCTTCAGATCCCAGGGCTCCATGGCATTGTCCTACAGGTCCCTGGGACCCGAAGACCCTTGACGTTGTCCTACGGGTCC
>NC_045753.1:23767414-23781424 GCF_008692095.1 Etheostoma spectabile
GCATTGTCCTTTCGGGTCCCTGGGACCCATGGCATTGTCCTTCGGGTCCCTGGGACCCACGGCATTGTCCTTCGGGTCCCTGGGAACCAGGGCATTGTCTTTTGGGTACCTGGGACCCGTGGCGTTGTCCTACGTCTGCCAATAGGCCTAAAACATAACATATGTGGTTATTATTGTTAAACTCAGATAAAACTGAAGTTATTGCTCTCAGACCAAAGCACCTCCGTGACGCATTATCCAAAGATATAGTTACTCTGGATGGCAATACCCTGGCCTCCAGCACCACTGTGAAGAATCTTGGAGTCATCTTTGATCAGGAAATGTCCTTTAATTCCCACTTAAAGCAAGTTTCAAGGATCGCCTTTTTTCACCTACGTATTTAAGAACCAGGATTGGTAAAGTTCTTACGTCTATGATGATGAATTGTAATCACACGGTGGGAAAGTTCTTCGTCTATTGATGCTGACGGTAATAACAGGTGGTTAAAGTTCTTACGTTCTCTGATGTTTGACTGTAATAAACCAGGTGGTAAAGTTATTACATCTACCGATGAGGAAGCGAGCCAGCAACAGGCGTTGGTGAAGTAAGCTTGAACCGTAGGGGACACTTCAGACTTAACATCTCAACAACAAAAAAACGTAGGTGACCACCCCTGTAGGAGTATCCGAAACTGTCTGATGACACGGCGCTTCTCAGGTAGCTGTCTTCAAAACGCCTACTGGGGGAGGGGGGGGGGGGGGACGTTAGGACTAATAAAATGTTGGACATCCCAGCTGGCTTAAACATCTTGCTGTGGTGTTAGTTATGAGAAATGTAGCCATGTTTGATTCTTACTTACCGACAGTTAGTAGCCCGATGTTGGCCATGTGGTCTCCACACGTTAGTATTTCACACTGCACAGATCCTGAGAAACCAATCAGTAGAGTGGCTCAGTCATGTGATCCCATCACAAACAAACCAACAGCATATGAAAAGAATGAGCAGCCGTCTCAGACAGCATGCAGCAGAGCAAATGAATGGAACAACACTGAACCAAACGGTATGGTCAGGTATTGATCAGTAATCTGTATAATCTGCAGTTGATCAGTAATCGCAGTTGATCGTAATCTGCAGTTGATAATAAGCTGCAGTTGATCAGTCATCGTAATAATCTGCAGTGTTACTTTATATAAATTTAATTTATTACAGGGAATGGACTTCACCTGGTGGTTCTACCCACTGCTCGATCATAAAGGGCCAGCAATGTGTCTTCATGCAGTATTACATGTTGTACATGGACTTTTAGGTCCAAAGTCACTTGATGTAATCATGGGAGCTGTTAGGGATTGCGGACCCTTTAAATGAGCTTGGACCATGGGGGCTTTATGGCTGAGTACAACCCTTTTCTGTTGGAGAGTTTTCCTAAAGGACAAAATAAACGACGTGAGGAATTGACTCTTCTACATATTAAGATTACCAGAGCGCCACTGACTCAAAGGGATCATAAAAATGATGAAGCTTATCAAAGTAGTGGTGTTCCACAACGCAGAAAGGCAGGTTCTCCTGAGGTTAGAACAGACCTTCCCTCGCCCTGGGACGTTGTCTAGTCCAGGAACGGGGGACAGCGGCGGGTACCACTCTGAAATAAAAAGAGAACAAAAAGGTTTGATTGCAAACTGACAGATGAAGAATTTCAGAAATCTGCCTCAAAAGGAAATGCGTCGGCTCATAAGATTTATCTTGAGATTTTATCTTCTGTGATAAACTCTGATGAAAACCATATCTGCTGAATAAATGATGAGATTGATTAAGTTGGAGGTCATTTTATGGTTGCAAACCCGCCACCAAAAAAGCAGGAGAAGAAGAAGTTGTCTCACGCATGGGGGGGGACGGGGTGCAACAAAGAAGATGGACGGGGATGGAGAGGGGAGAGACGAGAGGGACTTTCTGAATTAATTCATCAGGAACTCGGTGAAGGATGGCCGGCAAAGGTTAGGACAAGCAGTTGGGCGGTTCCTGCGGAGTCAAGGAAGACGCTTAGACAAGAGACATGTCTCAAAAAACAGAAGTCTCGGCCGCGGGCCGGGGGGGCAATAAAGACAAGATGCATCTGCATTTCATAGCGATTTGTTGATGGCATCGTTGTTTCTTATTATAGCCGAGAGTCGCTAGCACCTGGGATGTCATCACCAAGGTTCTTTATTGGCTGCTAAAGGCGTGGGATGGTGATGTCATCACCACAGGTCGTATTGGATGTAAAAGCAGTGGAGAAAACACAACTTGCACCAATTATTACCAGGAGGTTTTACCACTCAAGAGCATTCATTGACAATTGGATGGAAAACTTAGCTTGTGTGTGTCGTGTTGTCTGTGTATGCATGTGTGTGTTGGTGTCCATTTGAGATGTGTGTATCGTGACTGGGTGGGGTATGGTTGTACCGTCCATTAGCAGTCACAGGTGTGTTGGATAATCTTCATCGTCTTCGTCCTCCTGGATGTCTGGAACTCTGGGACAGTGCTGCAGACCGACGAGCCGTCACCCGAACACAACAAAACAGTTCACACCCAGTCAAAACCTAAAACCCTCAACCCCCCTAACCCTAAATCACATTTTAACCCGACACCCCTCAACCCTAACCCCATTTACCCTCACCCCTCTGAAAACATGGACCTCCTTTTAAGCAGGGTATAGAACCGAACCAGGTTTTTTAAGGAGGATTTTAAGTGTTTTATTCACAACCGGTGGTCCGTTGTGCCCGTGCCCCTCGCAGGCCCATCCAGGGTGCTGCGTGTTTTACCCTAACGTATAACCCCCCACCCTAACAGACCTGAACGTCTCACTGGCACATTTTTAAACTTTCCATCTTGATCGGTGTGTGAGTTGACGTTGGTATGTTTCTCTCTGCCACCCTCGGGCTCAGTCTTCATCTTAAATAAAATAAAATAAATCGTAGTAATAATAATAATTAATAATAATAATAATAGACTGCAGTTGTATTAGAAGTCTTTACTTTAGAGAGGTTTCTTCATTGTCGTCGTCAATTCATCCTCCTTCGTCTTCTCATCGATTGGTCGTGGCGGTCTCAAAAGTCCACTCGGCCTCGGCGATGGGGACCATCAGCAGCCAAGTTTGAGGCTGGCCATGGTACAGTCGAGGGTCTTTAACCTCTGACCAAGAGGTCAAAACCAAACAATCCTTCGTCGTCCCAGTAGACTTCTCCCCGCGGGACCGCTGATGACCACAAACGTAAGGTACATAAGGTATAATAACTTCTTTAGATAGAAGAAACATAATGTAGTAATCTTCTTTAGATAGAAACATAAGGTAGTAATACTTCTTTAGATAGAAAACATAAGGTGAGTAATCTTCGTTAGATAGAAACATAAGGTAGTAATCCTTCTTTAGATAGAAACATAAGATAGTTGATCCTTCTTTAGCTAGAAACATAAGGGAGTAATCCTTCTTAGATAGAAACATAGGTAGTGATACTTCTTTAGATAGAAAAATAAGTTAGTAATACTGCTTTAGATGAAATAAGATTAGTGATACTCTTTAGGATAGAAACAATAAGGTAGTAATACTTCTTGAGATAGAAACATAAGGTAGTAATAATCTTTAGATAGAAACTTAGGTAGTAATCTTCTTTAGATGAAAAACAGAAGGTAGGGGGGTATTGTAGTAATATGTAAGCTAGAAAACATAAGGAGTCAATACTACTTTGATAGATACATAAAAACATAGGTCCATATCTAGATGAATTAATAAAGGTATAGAGGCTGTAGTTCCAGGTTCTACGGTGTGTTGTCTGGGTCAGGTCTGATTTCTTCCCCTTAACGTCGAGACTGTGGAGGATATGGGACTTGGTCAAAGCCACGGCTTGTTGATCCGGTTTATGGCAATCTGCAGTGTTCCCTTCTTCTCTGTGAGCCGCAAGATTATCTCCAATAAACGAGCTCAGCAACAAAACAGGAAACAGATCAAGACCTGAAACCAAAGGACAGGACCAGATCAAGACTTGCAACATTGAAACAGGAAAACCTTCAAGACCTGAAACATGGACCAGGAACAGAATCCAGACCATGAACAAGACCAGGAACAGATTCAAGAACTGAAAACAGGACAGGGAAAAGAAAAATTCAAGACTGACAAACATGACCAAGAACAAGATTCAAGACCTGAACACAAGACCAGGAACAGATTCAAGCACTGATACAAGAAACAAGAAATAATCAAGACCCTAAAAACAAGACAGGAACAAATCCAAGGCATGAAATAAGACCAAGAAACAATCCAAAAGTGACAACAAATCTGGGACCCAGACATGGATCTGTGGGGACTTTGTTAATCCCAGCTGGACTCTGGCGGATGCGGACAGACTGAAAAACCCGCTCAAATCCTGTCGTGTATGGGTTTGGGTTAGTATATGTGGGCCAAACGAGTCACACATGTTCCTGGGGGGGTGGGATTACATATGTGTGCCTACGAGACTCCACACCATGTTCCGGGGGGTGTCGGGTTTTATATGTGTGCCTACAGAGACTCCCCACCTGTTCTTGGGGGTTTGTGCAGGGCATAGGTTGCCTACCAAGAGAATCCCCACCATGTTCTGGCGGCCGGTCGGCCCGCGTTTGTTATGGGTGCCTACAGACGACTTGCCACCATGTTCCTGGGGTCCCGGGTTGGTATCTATGTGAATGCGGGGACTACCACCTGTTTGGGAGGGGGGGCGAGTTAATATCTGTGTTCCTGGAAGTCCGCTGGGGGTGGGTTAGTATCCATTCTTGGGGGGGGGGTGTAGTACTGTGTCATGGGGGGACTCACCAACATGTTTCGGGGGCGGGTTAGTATCAATGTTCCGGGGGGGGAGGGTAGTATCTGTGTCCTGGGTGGACTCACCATCATATTCCAGGGGGGGAGTGTGGTATCTGTGCGCCTGGGGGGACCTCACCTTATGTGTCGAGGGGGGGGGGTTAGTATCTGTGTCATGGGGGACTCACCATTAGTCCAGGGGGGCGGGGAGTGGTAGATTCTGTGCCCTGGGGGGACTCACCCGTTCCCGATCACCATGACATCATGAAGACGATCAGACACATGGTTCTGGCCCGCTACCTCCATGCAGTCACAACATGTTCTCAATCCAATCCCCAACAGCACTCGGAAAATGAGGAGGGAAGGCGTGCAGAAGCGAACATGTGCCAGCGGGGGACCGAGTGCAGTCGAGAGAATTCGGCACACGGCAGTCGTTGTAGTTCTTTCCAAAACAGCGCCTGCCGACACGGGCAAAGATTGAAGACGAGATGGCAGCCACCAGGGTCAGGTCCCCGAGCCTACAGATCCGCCCAATGATCCGATCAGCCTGTTCAGGGGCGGCCAGGACTTGGCCAGCTTAAAAACTCGCATCTGAGGACAGGACGGAAGGTAGGAGACAAATAGGGAGACAGGTAGGAAAACAGGTAGGAACACAAGTAGACGAGACAGGTAAGAAGACAGGTAGGGATACAGGTAGGAACACAGGTACGGAGGACAGTTAGGGGATGGGGACAGAGTAGAGAGACAGTGACAGCAGACAGGTAGGGAAACAGTAAAAGACAGGGTAGGGAGACAGATTTCGGTGAAGGTCCGGAGACGAGAGAGGCAAAGCAATGTTGTTAGACAACCAAAGCTCTTTTTAAAATGTATCTATTAATCTTTTTTTTATTAAACTGATTCAGACGACAGCGGACAGGACAGTAGACAGACAGAGAGACAGACAGGTACAGAGAGAGACAGGAAAGACAGAGGACAGACAGAAGGACAGACAAACAGGACAGACAGACAGAGAGACAGACAACGGACAGACAAAACGACAGAAGAGAGGACAGACAGACAGGCTTGAAGGAGCGCAGCAACGACAGCCCCTCGACGTTCGCCGGTCCGAGCTCCACGAGGACTCATGGTGACGATGATGCGTCGAAGATGTTCAGCCCACTGAAACCATGGCACAGAACATCCCCAGGACATGCGTTACCATGGGAAACATGAGAGAAATAAGAAACATCAGTGATGACAAACTCAGTCTTAAGTTAAAGTTCTTGCCGTCTGTGTGGCTTACACCTCTGAGTGAAAAGGCTCTCAGAAATCAACTAATATTTTTTAGGTTCTAAAATATTGGCGCCACCATGACGTCATAGCTGCATGAAGCATAGATGATGATAGTTCATAGAGATTAAGTCATAGCTGCATCTTCATACATGATCAAACAGGGTGACACAATAATCTCTGTAATTCGTTGTAATGGGTTGTCTACACTCAGCAAAACGGCAGCTCCAATTACTAAACTAGTCACTAATTTATCAACGTACTAATCACTAACTTACTCATTAAAGGATGCATTCCTTCAGCGGATAGAGGGCTATTGTTATCTAAACAAAAAGTGCAAATGATACCGGTTCAAGAACAAGCAACGGACCCCTTGAAAGGGTAACACTAGAGAGTTAGCATTCGCATTAGCCTCCTGATGTTATGGTGTACTGACAATATAGAGTTAGCTGAGCATTAGCTCTGATTGTTATGGTGAGACACTAGAGAGTACCTCGATTGTAGGTGCCGACACTAGAGAGTTAGCAAGCATAGCCTTCCTGAATTGTTATGGTGACTGACACTAGAGAGTACCTCCGATTGTTATGGTGACTGAACAATATAGAGTTAGCATGAGCATTAGCATCGATGTTATGGGGGACTGGGACACTAGAGAGACTCTGATTGTTATGCGT
The DNA here is from genome assembly GCF_008692095.1 of Etheostoma spectabile. Taxonomy (NCBI): domain Eukaryota; kingdom Metazoa; phylum Chordata; class Actinopteri; order Perciformes; family Percidae; genus Etheostoma; species Etheostoma spectabile. Next base: position 23,774,147 of record NC_045753.1, read on the forward strand.
GACTGGACACTAGAGAGTTAGCATTAGCATGAGCCCTGATTTGTTAAGGTGACGGACAATAGAGAGTACTCCTGATTGTTATGGTCTGACTGACACTAGAGAGTTACATTACATTAGCCTCCTGTTGTTATGGGACTGACTAGAGAGTACCTCCCGATTGTTATTGGTGATGACACTTAGAGTAGCATGAATTAGCCTCATGATTGTATGGTGACTGACAGTTAGAGAGTTAGTATTAGACATTGCCCCCTGATTCTTATTACAATATTATTAATATTCAAACAGTCTGACAGGAAGTAGTAGTACGGGCCATGGCCAGAAGTTTGAGGACCATATCAGCTGTGTAAGATCACTGTAAACACCTGTGGGTGGGGGGGGCAGAGTTACCTTTTAGCCACCCTTCCACATCTTGACTTTTTTACCTCTTTTACTTTCTATGAGTCACTTTTAGTAGATTAAAACTTAGTGTTTCATCGAAACCTAATTTACAGAATATCAAGAATACATTACTTGCAGATGTTGAGTAGACAAAAACACATTGTGATTGAATGTAATTCTACTTGAGTACTTGTTTTAAAAAGTAATAGAGTACTTTTCCAGTGGTGAGTTATCTGAAGGGTGCCTGTCTCACCACCAGATGGCAGTCCTGTCCCACTAGGGAAACATGCGGCAGTTTTGAATCGAGACTCTGATTAGATGGATGGGAGTCAAAATAGAGGGGCAGCTGAGTTGTGTTGTTACCAGCGTACGCTATGGTGGCTCATAGGTATTCAAGTACTATGAGTAGTTAAGACCTGTTTGCCTTTACCAAACCGTTGTCCAATCAGTGGTTTCATCTGGGGAAGTTTGTGGATTTTAATGCTGCTCTCTTTTCTGTATCAGTCAGTTCAGCCATCATTCTCAGTTTAATTCACTTCTTTTGATTTTATTGTTTTACAAAGATTAATTCAGCAGGTTGTAGAGTGTTTTATTTGCATTGTCAACACACACGCAAACGAATCTATTGTCGTTCCAATAACAATCATCTTTTAGGCATTCAGTCACGTGTTCCATTTTCACAAGATTTTTATTCCAGTATGATACAGGAGTTATCAAAAACATCAAATGGGTAAAAACTCGAAAAGCAAAAGTCAAACGGCATCCGACGAATAGGACAGTGGTGTGAAGGAGTATTATAGTAATAGTATTGTAATGATATATAAAAAGAGATCGCCTTATTTTGTCCATGCCCTGTAAACAACATCTAGTAATACCACCTTACCTGTCCTGTACCCAACATCTAGTAATACAACCCGACCCATGTCCTGCTAAACCAATCACTAGTAATTAACCACCCTACCCCTGCCCGTAAACAAATCTATGTATTACCACCCTACCATGGTCCTGTACCAACATCATAGTAATTACCACCCTACCCTGTCCTGTAACCAATATTCTAGTAATACCACCAGACCCCTGTCTGTACCAAACATCTCAGTGAGTTACCATCCCTACCCATGTCCTTGTACCCAACATATAGTAATTACTCACCTACATCGATCCTGTACCAACATCTAGTAATACCACCTAACCCCTGTCCTGTACCCAACCTATAGTAATACCCACTACCCTGTCTTAACCAATATTAGTATTACCACCTCCCCTGTACTGTAACCCAATATCTCGTAATACCACCTTACCCTGTCAGTACCCAACATCTAGTAATACCACCATACCCTACCATGCCTGTACCCAACATTAGTAGACCACCCTACCCCTGGCCTGTAACCGATATCTGTAATACCACCCGAACCTGTGCCCTGTACCCAACATCTAGTAAGACCACCCTACCCCTGCCCGTAACCAACATCGAGTAATACCCCTACCCTGCCATGGAACACATATCTGTATTACCCACGTACCCTGTCCGTACCCCACATCTAGAATACCACACTACCCTGCCTGTACACAACATTAGTAATACCAACCCTACCATGTCCTGTACCCAACATTAGTAATACCACCATCACCCCGGTCCTGTAACAACAATATAGTACTACCACCCTACCCCTGTCCTGTACCCCAATATCAGTCAATACCACCCCTACCCGGTCCTCGTACCCAAATCTAGTAATACCAAACCTAACCCGTCCTGTAAACATTCTAGTAATACCACCCTACCCCTGTCTGTAACAATATCTAGTAATACCCCCACCCGTCCTGTACCAAACATCTAGTAATACCACCCTACCCCTGTCCTGGGAACCAAAAATCTAGTAATAACACCTATACCCCTGGTCATGAACCAATAGCTTGTATACCACCTACCCCTGCTCCTGTAAGCAACATCTAGTAATACCAACCTGACCCTGCACCTGTAACCAACATCTAGTAATACCACCTATCCCTGCCCTGGTTTAGCGGTCTAACCCTAACAAACAAGTGAGCCCTACTGGGCAATTAGAAACGTTTCTCATCAATGACCAGAGTCCGATGCTCAGAAGCGCATGGAAGTCATCGTCATTGTAGTGCTCACATGGCCATTTATAAAGACGTGTTGAGGACGATGCAGATGGTGATGGATGACGTAGGTCACGAACGGGTCCAGCGATGTGTAGAGCCACGGATTTGAGCCACCGCAAACAGCCGCAGAGTTCACTTGAGGAAGATGTCAGCGAAGTCATACCAACCGGTGGGCACGGCTTCGTCATCAGCGAAATTGGAACACACAACAGGGTAGTCAAATGGCGGCACCCAGTCCAGCAGAGTGTTTTCTTGGCTGGGAGGAAGCTGCGGCTTAAGTGAATGCGGGTTATTCGCCGCACGGTCGTCCAGACACAGCTCTACCAAGAGCGGGTCTGTCGTAGGTTTGAGCTGGTCTAGAACGTGAGTTCAAAACTTTCAGTCAAGACCAAAAGAGAGATGGGGTGTTCCCTGGGACCAAATTTACAAAAATAGCTAGACAACGCATGTAGTTAGCTGCAAAGCCATGTTAGCTAGCTAGCAAACGACAGGATCTAGCTAGCATCCGAACATGTTACGGCTATTGCTAGCAACCATCTTAGCGAGCTAGCAACGCCAGGTTAGCTAGATAGCAACGACCATGTTGAGATAGCTAGCAACGCACATGTTAGCTAGCTAGCACCGCCACTGTTAGCTAGCTAGCAAGACAAGTGGTAGCCAGTGTAGCATAGAGAGAGAGGAGAGACCCCAACACAGACGACCAGTAAGATAGTCAAAGGCAGGTAGGAAGAAGAGAGTGAGAGAGAGAGACCCCCCCACAGGACCAGAACCATACGAGCATAGTCAAAAGATCATGTGAGGAGAGGAGAGAGAGCCCCCAACCGCATCTGAGACCTGAAACAGCCCAGTGGAGAGAAAAGACGCTCATTGTACATAAGCATTGTATGCATTTTACTTGATATGCCAATTGCGTGACCCAATAACATGAGCCCCGTGTCTGGACCAAATTTTGGGTCAGACCAAGTTTGGAAACATTGGTCTAGACCTGCTCTATCTGGATAGTGTCTGGAGATAAAATTTGTCATGATTTGATACAATAAATAAAAAATTGAATTGAACGGAAGGTTTACCTTCCATGGCGCAGTATGTTCGGGTCGTGTCGGATCTGCGTCTCCAGAGGAATCCTCCGCCTGCAGGCCGATGCTGGAAAAAGAGAAGAAGAAGAAAAGAAGAAGAGAAAGATAGCTAAGCTGCTGGATTGGGTCCCGTTGATATAACCATGGTGATGGTGGGTCGTTGAGGGCACTAAACCCTTCCTATGTCTCTTTTCAGCAGCTCCAGGATCTGAGCGTACTCTTACTCCTTTGTTGGGCCTCTGCACCTGTGGCCTCGTTATGCTCGGCGTACGCCATGGCAACACGGCAGGATTCCGGTTAATGAGGTTAGAACGAGCCGAGGAAGATGATGACAACCAAGAAGATAATGTAGGTTTACCTGCTGCACGCAGCGTCTGCAGACAGACAGGGGGTAGACGACAGACAGGCAGGCAGACAGATTGTTTTTTTTACGGTCGTTCGCTCTGTTCCGTGGTCTGTGAACAAGAATCGACCGGAGAACCCCCACCCCCCCCCCCATCCCCCCCCCCCCACCACTAACCCTGTAAAATTCTATAGGAAACTGGCCCCCCACTCACCCTGTGCTAAGCAGAATGAAGCTGCCCCCCCCCCCCACTGACCAGTGAGGAGGTTTTCCCAGAAGTCTCCTGGGTGTTCCATCAGTCTGAACAGAAGCCAGAAAACAGGCCACCCGAAGGGTCCGTGGGGTAGCCGTATGTTAGGGTTCTCCATGCTTTCAGGACGCCGTATCCATCTGGGACGACTTGAACGCATAACAGCACACTGTTATTCATAGTATAGACTAGACCCTAACCGCATCCGGTATCACTGTTATTATAGGCTGTGTCTCAAAGCGTTGCAATTCCCTTAGTGCACTTCCTAGACAGTACACTTCGTGCCCTACGTCTATCTGCATAGTGCGTAAATTTTGACAAGGCGGTTACCACAGCGCACTTCCATGTGCATTACCGGGAAATGCGGATAACATTCTCCTTCTTCTTCTGTTAAATTGAGGAAGTTACCAGGGACGAGCATCAGACTTCGATTGTGTTTTGCGAACAGTATCCTGGTTTTTTTTGTTGAATTTTAACAAAATTAAATCGTGAATTTTTAATTTGCTCCGTGTCACGCCAGGATGACGATTGCCGAACCGCGTCATGTCACCCCCCCCCATTCCCACCAGTAGCTCAAACAGTACACACAACTGTATCGTAATATTCGTTCTGTTTACCGCCACTCTTACCTCAGTTAATGATACATATTCTTTGCCGTCCACTCTTTATGAGATCTTATGTTCTGCTCCTAAAAAAAATCAGTGAAGTACCCATATCATTATGTTACTGTTCATTTTAATGCTCAGAGCGTTTCTACTGAGGACATGTTGCAGAGATAAGACTGTTGTGATGAAAAGCATAACCCCTTACAATATATTACTATAATAACAATCTAATAACAATCACATAAACTCACCTTCAACTGACCCTAAAGAAAAACCATCATTACATCTTTTATATAAGTGTATTTTTGCTTCTAAATGGGTATTCATACAGTGACAATACAAAGTGAAAGCAGAGGTAAACAGACCGACTTTAATTAGACCCATTCCTTTGTAGTTCTTATATGCTCTACCGTCATGCACCGAAGTAATACACAAGATAACAAAGTTAAATACTTTGAATATAATTTTTATTTCTAAATGTGCTTGTAGTCTGCAGGCTACCCCCAGGGCGTAGCTAGTCTGATGGGATAGGGACATGAGGGGGGACTTCCGACTCTAAGGGATCCTTCTCGGTTGATGGGACATCGTCACCCCTAAATGACGGCCCTCTGTTCCCCATTTGTCTGAAGAGACGGGTGATACAGGATCTACATCAGGTGGAGGCAGTATATAATTCAATCAAAGTCATTTTATGTATAGTATCAAGTCAAACAAGAGTTATCTCAAGACACTTTACAGATAGATGGGGCCAGGGTCTAGACCACACTCCAGAATTTACAAGGACCCAACAGTTCCTCATAGTTCCTCCAAGAGCAAGCAACAGGGCACAGTGGAGAGGACAATTCCTTTAGAAGGAAAACTCCGGTCCGAACCAGGCCTTGGTAGGAGGTGTTTCTGAGGGCGGTTGGGTTTAGAATGGAAGAGGGGGCAATTAATAAATAGACAAAAACTAGTAGTTTGTAGAGAAGTTCTTTTGTCTTAGTTCTATGGCATAGCAGGACGCGTGCGGGCTTACAGGCCACAGAGTACGTAGCAGGACGTTGGCAGGACGTAGCATGGGCGTAGCAGGACGTAGCAGGACGTAGAGGACGTAGCAGGGGCAACCGCAGTGTAGCCAGTGGACAGTGGCATCACAGAACGTTAGCGGGCCCATGGCGATAGCTGCTCCTGGATGTCGGAAGACTCTCTGATACAGGAAACATGCTTGTGAAAAAAGAAACCTAAGGAACGCGGGGAATGACTCCCCAGAGCGAGGTTGAACTTAGTGTTAGTAACTAGGTTAGTAAAAGGTGAGTAACTAGGTTAGTAACAAAGCATTTCTGGGACAGATGCACATAAAGTGAAAAGATAGAAAGGAAGCAGGAGAGAGGAGATCATGTATCAAAATAAGGACACGCTGTACTCTAAACTATTACAGCAAAACAAGATGAGACGAGGTAAGGAGAGCTCCAGCCGGCCGGGCAGAACTCTCCCCAAACGGATCGGGAGTGATGACCAAGTCGCCATTTAGTTCTATTTATATTATTGATTATATGGTAGTAAATCTGAAAACTATGTGGAATAAATCTACTCCCAACAATATTGATTCGATGCCCTAACTAGGGTATCAAAATAAGTCCCCAGTGTCTAAAAACTTTACAACAAAACCAAGAGAGGACGAGGGGTTAAGAGAGTCCAGCTTAGGACCGGGCAGAATTCACCAACGGATCGGCTGTATTCCAAGTGCCATAGTTAATATAGAAAACTTGTGACTCAATACTACTCCCAAACCAAATATTCGATTCTATGCTAACTAGTTGTATCAAAAGAAGTCCCAAAGCTGTCAAACATTATTACAACAAAAACAAGAGAGACAAGGTAAAGAGAGCTCCAGCCGGGGTCGGGCCAGAAACTCCCCAACCGGAACGGGCTGTATGCCAAGTCTACCTTTAAGGATATTATAGGAAACAATATGTGACTAAATATCAAAACAATATTCGATTCATGCCCGAACTATAGCTTGATTCAAAACGGAAAGTCTTAAGCATAAATCAAATGTGGGGCGGTGTCTGCCTCCCGGAACCAAAACTGGAACCTGGTTCCACAGGGTGAGGGAGCATGATAGCGAAGCTCTGGCTACGTTCTACTTTTAGAGACTCTAGGAGTAACACAGTAACCCTGCATTCTGGGAGCGTAGTTTCTCTAGGGTTGTAAGGTACTATGAGCTCAAGATAGATTGAGCCTGACCATGAAGAGCTTTGTATGAGAAAGAAGGATTTAAATTTATTCTAAAATTTTACAGGAAGACCAATGCAAGAGCTAAAACAGGAGAGTGTGATCTCTTTTCCTGTTCCGGTCAGAACACGTGCCGCAGAATTCTGTGATCCGATGTAGAGTCTTTATGGATTTTTGCCGAGCGCCTGATAGTAAACGAAGTGCGTAATCCAACCTAGAAGTAACAAATGCATGGGGACTAACTTTTTTCTGCATCATTTTAGACGGATATTCCTGATTTTTGCAAGA
>NC_045753.1:23781449-23781579 GCF_008692095.1 Etheostoma spectabile
ATTTGTTACTTCTAGGTTGGATTACTGCAATTCTTTGTTATCAGGCTGCTCAGAAAAGGCCATAAGGACTCCTCAGCTGATCCAGAATGCTGCGGCACGTGTTCTGACGGGAACCAGGAAAAGAGATCAC
>NC_045753.1:23781762-23782063 GCF_008692095.1 Etheostoma spectabile
CCTAGAGTCTCTAAAAGTAGAACGGGAGCCAGAGCGTTCAGCTATCATGCTCCTCTCCACATTGGCCAGGAGTCCTTCTTGATGCCTACTAGCTCAAACATTTCTTTCAGAAAAGGTTGAGGATGATGGGAATGTCTTGCTGTTTTCTTCATTTTCAATCATACTACTATGTGTTAACGTTAGCATCATCCATACTACTATGGGTTAACGTTAGCGCCATCCATTCTACTATGTGCAAACGTTAGCGACATCCATACTACTAGGCTATGTGTTAACGTTAGCGCCATCCATACTACTATGT
>NC_045753.1:23782073-23782157 GCF_008692095.1 Etheostoma spectabile
GCGCCATCAAACTGGAATGATTTGCTGTGAATTAATGCAGAATGCCGAATCTATTGAGTTGTCTTAGTCATGCGTCAAATGCAA
>NC_045753.1:23782167-23784906 GCF_008692095.1 Etheostoma spectabile
ATATATTCCCATCCATTTAGATTGAACATGGTATTGATGACGTAAACAATAATAAGATTAACTCCAGTGAAATTATGTGAAAGTTGAGAGAAGAGTGAGAGCCAGTTAACACTTATTTATTGCTACTTTTAAAGAAAATACGTTCTCCGTGAATGCAGGTGGTAGTGGTAAAAAAGAGGTGGGTAAACATAAATGGTCAATGCGGGAACAGCCACGAGCATCACCGATAAGGTGGGCCACGACCTATGGGTCTCTGTATGCATTGCTATGTCATTTATCACTGGTTGTTCCACTCAAGTCACACACATTATGTCAGTTGCATACTTACTCAATGGTCTTGTTAAAAAAGACCAGAAGGAATTATATGGTTGAAAGCTATTAAGTTACTAACATGACAAAACAGAGACCAAAGAATAGGTAAAATAGTCACATTTAACAGCTGGAATCAAGCCCTTTTAACTTTTATCTTAAAAAAACTTACTCCAACCAATGAATCAATATCAAAATAGTTGTGGGGATTAGTTTTTAATATATACAACATAGTACGAAAACCTCCTGGATTCATCCTATAAGAATTTAGTTTATCAGCATCGAGTTATAGAACCACCAGGTAGACTGGCCACCAGTTTCGCTCTGATTTAGTTGAAGTCTGTAGTTGATCACCGTGTAACATTATAAGAAAAACATTATCCCTACTTACGTAGAAAACTACATTACCCACAATCCTAACGTCACAGCAACGTTTCTGATGGTCAAAGCCTGTTTTACCATGAAGAAATGTTACCTACCCAGCGAACTGCGAACAGCTGAGCATCGAACATAACTAGCGTAGATGACTGACAAAGGGAGTACTTGCATAAACCAGTATTATATTAGACAATACGTCTGAATTGTGCACTAAGGGAACAAGGTAGCTAGGTGACCTGGGGGCAACTTATGTCCTGAAAGACTGAGCCTCCACTACATCCCTGGTGACATGTGTTACTAAACACGGGCTCTGAAGACGAATAGGTGTATTACTTAAACACGTGTTAATTAACAATAACAAGGTCCAAGATCAACGCAGCCCTAACACACAGTTCCTAAGGGGACGGACAGGTTTCCTCAGACTAGCACCCAGACAGACTCAGACTAGACCCAAAGTACAAACCAGAGATGTAACGTACACGTCGTTATGTTGAACACGTTTAATGACAACTAACAAAAGGCATTCACGGGACTAGCTATCGTATTCTCTTCCCGTTTAACACGTCGTCACTACGACAACAACAGATGCTTTGGCTGAACGTCTCCTTTAACACGGACGTCGCAGTTAAACCGGGAACAGCCGGCCGTACGACCACTAAAAAGTTAGACTAAACTAGCTACGGAGCGCCTAGCTACGGACCGCTAAACAGGTCAAGTCTAGCGATGGGGCCAACGCTCTCACGGCCATAGCGCAACTTGAATGACGCTGAGCTAGCTGTTCCGTGTAAAAATGGACTCAAAACTGAAGTAGTACACTGTTGGTCTTCTCATGTCCGTACCTGCGTGCATCACGCTCTTTAGTCGGAGGTTTAATGTCAGATTTTACGTTGTTGATAGCCACTCAAGCTAGCCTCAGCTAAACATTGCATGCGTATGCTTATCAATTCGCATTTTAACGTATGCACTAAATGCAACTATATTACAAATATCAACTCTTACCTGTATGATTTCTATCCCAAAGTAGTCCCGCACGTCTGGCTCCCCATTTTCGGGTTTCCATCCTATTTAATGTTGTAAACCCGGACGTCTTTTCTGACACCTTCGGATATTGCAGGGCAAAACGCGGAGGTCTTAGATGTCGACTTCCGGGTGGTACGATTTACGCGCGGAAAACCACCAATACACAAGTCATCCCGGCCCTTCTGACTTGCTCGCGTATGAAAGTGTATGACAACTTGCAAGCTTCTAGAACTCAGCAGTGGCCGCGCACTTACCGATTACCAATGGGATACACTCAAAATCAGGTCTATACGGTATATTTAGGACTTTTGAAGAAAGAGGCTTGAGTTGTGTGTAGCAAGGCAAGGCAAAGGCAAGGCAGCTTCATTTGTAAGGCACATTTCATCGACAGGGCAATTCAATACACCGTGCTTACAAAAAGCACTTTGTGTTAGACATCTAAAAATGCCAATTCCCGCTCTGTTGGTTTAAGCGGTGACTGTTGGTCATAGTCCATGTAATGCACCCTTAGTCCTCGGAGCCCGGGGAACTGTCAGGTATTTTGTCCAGTAAACAACGATATACCAACACACACCACATCACACGCACACACACACACCCACACCACGACACACAGCACACAAGCACACACACCCACACACACACACACTACCGAACACTTGAGCAATGACCTCAGTCCTTTTGCATTGCCATATTAAAACATGTTAGAGGTAAAAGTTAGACATAGAACAAAGGGGCCGATCCCAACTATCAAATGAGCGGCGTCACAGCGGGAAAACAAATTAGGTCAAGGTCAGCTGTCAAAAAGTGTAGGAAAAGTTTTCTAACATATGCAAATGAGACCCTGCAGCGTGGGAAGGGGGGGGGGGCATTCATGCAAAAAAGGGAGGTTCCACAAGTTGTGGGAAAAGGGCGCGGGGCATTCATGAGGAAATTAGGTCAAAGGTCACTGTCAATAGTTTGACGTATTAGTGGGTTGTATTTCTATATAGGGACCTTTCTAGGGATTGTGAGATGGATACTGGTGTCCAC
>NC_045753.1:23784931-23790623 GCF_008692095.1 Etheostoma spectabile
GACCTAGATTAGGACTCTGATTGAGCGGATACTGTGTCCAACTTGGCCCCAGGTGTGTCTGTAATCACGGACAGAGACAACTCTCTCAGCTAAGTTTCCATCCACTTGTCAACATGATTACAGTATCTGAGTTTGGTCAAAAAGTTTTTCTGCGAATAAAGCTGTGAAAGTGTTGATGCTTCAGTAGACCAACGTGCAACCTAGCTAACAGTGAAGAACACATCAAAACCACTAGCTAACTTACTTTAAATGTGAAGAAACTATAGACCAATAACAGGCTTAAGTAACTGACAACATACTTTATACGACTACGGTTCTCAAAGAGGCACACACCCAATCTCAGCTGTTATCCCCGGACAGCTATTCCCCTTTTCATTTCCTTCACTTTTTTACTCCGTGTGGCGCGTCGCACCCGCTCGCGGTGTGAGGCGCGTGGTCCGGCTATGTCCGACATGACAACCTCTTGTGCAAAACGAAAGTAACGAGCCAATTTTTGTCAATATGTCCTAGGGTCCCTGGAAAGAGCATTGTTCTTTCAATGTGGATCTGGGTAATCGCCAAAAATAGTATTAAGTCTTATCTTAAGGAGCCGGACCATCGATATGCCTACGTCGTAGGCCCTGACCATGGCAGTCGGGTCCTGGTACACCAGCATTGTCTTGGTCAAACAACAGGGACCCTTGACGTTTTTCCCTTTGGTTCACAGACCCTTGAACGTTGTCCTACGGGTCCCTGGACCCTTTACGTTGTCCTCGGGTCCTGGGACCCAGGGCCATTGTCCTTCGGTACCTGGGACCCATGTCCTTGCCTACGGGTACCCTGTACCCGAAGCAATTGACGTTTCCTAGGTCCCTGGGAATCATGGCTTGTCCTTTGGGTCCCTGGGACCCATGGCATTGTCCTTCGGTCCCAGGGAGCACATGGCATTTGTTCCTTTGCGGTTCCCCATGCCCGCTTGATTTGTCCTTTTGGGTCACAAGGACCTTGACGTTGTCCTACGGGTCCTGGGACCCGTGCCCCTGTCCTTGCGGGTCCCGGGGACCCCGTGGGTACATTCATTGATATTATAGTTCTGCCACCCTCGCATCGTTCTGCCTTGAGTCCCCTGGGATCCGGCCAGTTGCTAGTAGTTGAGTAAAAACAGGAAGCCAAGGCGAGTGGAAAGGGAGGTAAAAAACAAGAGAAACCAATGCTTGACATTAGTGATACTAATTATTTTTACTACACCACACACACACCAGACACACATATACACCCCCGACACATATACACAATATACACTTTAGACACCTTTGGTCTTGTCTTCTTGTGCGGCATTTTCCTTTTCACGTCATCTTGTTTCGGACCTGTGCCTTTGTTTGGCACGTGGCACTTTTGCACAGCCGGGCAGAAGCGCAGCATGGCCGTCGTTTGACACTGGGTTGAGCTGCATCGGATTCTCGCGAGCGGCCCGCAATGTCCCCCGGCTGAAGCCCAGTACAAAAAGGAAAACCCCACAACAGGACCACGTTTTACACGAGCACAGCAGAGAAACAGACTACTCCTGCTGCGACTACGACGACATCAAAGATGATGACCAAGGCCAAGTGGACAGTTGAAGTCAAGTACAAGGAGGAGAACAATTGTAAGAATAAGAAGAAAAGAGGGCGGACATGCTGGTACAAAAAAGAAGAAGAAAGAAGCCGAAGAAGAGAGAGTAGATGTAGAAGAATACAAAGAGAAGCAGACGAAGAAGAAGAAGAGGTATGAGACGAGGTGCAATAGTAGTACGAGCGATTAGGAACATTTGTGTCCAAAAGATGGCAAAACCCTGGTCCTGAAAACGTGTCATCCCCAGTGCCCAAAGAACGCACTGCCACGCCACCGAAGAGGACAAACCCACCAAGGGAAAGGACACGACAGACGCTGCTACTGCTGCTGCTGCTGCTGCCGCCGCCGCCGCGCTGCTGCTACTTACATCTCCCGGTACCCCAAGTACGCGCGGACACCGTCCCTACATAGTGTCTGCGTTTGGCCGTGTTTTTTCACGCGTCAAAGCAAGACATGGTTTGTTGCTGCCACAACCTCCTAGGGTCAAAGGAGATGTGCCACAGGCGCAAGTGGAAGCGCTGGACGTCACGGACCTGCGCGGCTACTCGGGCTGCTGCTCCTCGCGTGCGTGTACCGTTCCCGCAACGACGGCCTTGGAGAGCCTGTGGCACGAGGAGAGTGGCAGGGCCATTTTACTACCGTCCCCACGTCCAACTACTATTTTTTTCTATTTTTGTTATTGCCACTCTTTCATTCTAACCCAACCGCCCGTCCGTAACCACCTACCAAGACCTGGGTCTGACCGAGGGTTTCTGCCACAAGTAAGTTTTTCCCCTCCACTGTCGCACTGTGCTTGCTCTGGAGGAGACTCTAGAACTGTTGGTCCTTGTCAATCTGGAGTGTGTCTATCTAGTATAGTGTCCTTGAGATAACTCTTGTTTATGATTTGCTACTATGAATAAAATTGGGAATTGAAAGTTAATTGAAATTTTCCGCTCCACGATGCCATCATCAGTTCCACGCGTACTGTAACTGTTGCTATTCGACGACCGTCGATTCGAGAGCTGTCCCCGGGCCGCCCTCGTCAAACTTCGGCCCGTACGAGAGGTGGGGACGAGTGTATGCGGCAGCTGTCCTCGACGCTACCCACCGCGGGCTCCGACGTACGGTGGACGGCCCGCTGGTGCCCTTTCGAGGTGGTGTATTTTTTTTTTTTTTTTTTGCTGGTTTTTGTACCTCTGCCGTACACTTGTCCTTTCTCTGTGTGTGTGTGTGTGTGTGTGTGTGTGTGTGTTTGCGCGCGCGTGTCTTGTGGTGTTTAAATGTTTTCTTTCCATCTCTATCCATCGGTTCCATCTTCTTGTGGGACCCGCCACTTTCGACAAGGTCCCCCGCTGGGCCGCCTTCCGCCAGTACATGCCCCAGCAAGGCCCGCCGGTACAGACGTGTGGCCTGCGACGCCGCTCCAGCTATGCGTGCACATGCAGCTCTACACGGGCAAGTCCGACGGCACGCCCGAAGAGGAATCTGGGCTCCCGTGGTGCTGGACCTTACCGGGGCCTGAGGGGCCCACGTGAACGTGACGTGCGACCCCTTTTTTCACCTCCTACGCGCTGGCCAGCGCTGATCTCCGAGCGTCGCTCACCGTGTTGGGCACAATGCGCAAAAACAGCCCCGCTGCCGGGCGTTGCCTCGCCACCAATGCCGTGCGGTCTTCTCGTCCAGTTTGCCTTCACGCTCCGTCGCCACTCTGGTGTCCTACGTGTCCCAAGATATGCCTTTTACAGCCTTATAAATATTAAAATTATACTATTTATTAGACATTGTAGGCTTTATTTTTAAGATCCTACATCAAAATGCTCTGAAATTACCTGATAGACACCGTGGAATGATTCTCCCCCCATACTTTCTTTTTAGAGTAGCCTGAATATAGAAGAATAGCATTTCAGAGACTGAAAAACTCCATTAGCTTTACTTGTTAAGCCCCTAATTTTAAAACCGTCATCAGATGTTCTAATTACCTTAGAGACACAGTGGTAGGATATGTCCCCCCAGACTTGGAATGAAGCTGATAACGTCAGGATAACATTTTAGAGGAGCCTGAAAAAGATAAAACTAATGCATTTAACAGCCTGAAAACAACGCATAGAGCCATACTTTTTCACCCTTAATTTTTAAAACTGTCATCAGATGCTCTTGAAATTACCATAGAGACACAGTGGCTAGGTGATGTCTCCCGTATACTTAGAATGAAGCTGGAATAACGTCAGATTCCTTTTTAAGAGTAAGCCTGAAAAGAGGAAAAATATCCTTTAAAGCTGAGAATTTCAAATTAGTACTATTAATTAGACGGTCGGCTTTATTTTTAAATCCTACATCAAAATGCCTGAATTACTGAGAGACACCAGTGGTAGTGATGGATCCCCCATACTTGTTCTTTTTAGAGTAGCCCTGAATAAGCGAAGAATATGAATTTAAGATACTGAAAAACGTCCTATACTGAACTTTTAAGCCCCTAATTTAAAACCGTACATCAGAATGTTCTGAATTACCTGAGAGACACAGTGGATAGGTGTGTCTCCCCACAACTTGGATGAAGCTGGAATAACGTCCGGATACCATTTTAGAGTAGCCGAAAAAGAGAAAATATGCAATTTAACATCCTGAAAAAACATCAATCAGCCATACTTTTAACCCCATTTTAAAACCGTACTCAGAGGCCTGAAATTACCAGAGAGACACAGTGGATAGGTGATGTTCCCGTACCTTAGAATGAAGCTGATAACGTCCCGGATTCCTTTTTAGAATAGCCTGAAGAGAGCAAATATCCTTTAACAACCTGAAACGATTAATTATACGATGTATTTAGAAATTGGTAGGCTTATTTTTTAAATCCTACATCAGAATGCCTGAAATTACCTGGGCGACACACTGGATATGTGATGTATCCCCCAGACTTTGAATGGACTCTGGAATACGTCAGATTCTTTTTTAGAGTGCCTGAACAAGAGAAAAATATCCTTTAACAGCCTGAAAAAACATCAATACAGCCATCTTTTAAGCCCTTAATTTTAAAACTTATCATCAGAATGCTCCGAATTACCTGAGGGACACAATGGATAGGTGTGCTTCTCTCCCCAGACTTGGAATTAATCTTAATATAGCAATATAGCCATACTTTTACCCCTACTTTTTAAAACCGTACTCAAAATGCTCTGATTACTGAGACACACTGGATAGGTGAGGTCTCCCCCAGACTTGAATGAAGCTGGAATACGTCATATTTCCTTTTTAGAGTAGCCTAAAAAGAGCAAATAATGCCTTTAAACCGCCTGAAAAAACGTCAATAGCTGTAACTTTTTAAGCCCTTAATTTTAAAACTCTATATCATGCTCTAAAAAAAATTCACCTGAGAGACACAGGATAGTGATTTCCTCTCCCATACTTGGAATGACTCTGGAACAACGTCAGGATTCCTTTTTAGAATAGCCTGAACAAGAGAACATATGCCTTTAACATCCTGAAAAGATTAAAATTATACTATGTATTAGAATTTTAGCTTATGTTTTAAAATCCTACATCGAATGCTCTGAAATTACCTGAGAGACACACTGATAATGAATGTTCCCCCGCATTTGAATGTAAGCTGGAATAACGTCAGGTTTCTTTTTTAGAGTAGCCTAAAATAGAAAATATGCTGGTGTCCAACTTGGCCCCAGGTGTGTCTGTTAATACACGGACAGAGACAACTTCTCTCAAGCTAAGTTTCCATCCACTTGTCAACTGAATTACAGTATCTGAAGTTTGGTCAAAAAATTGTATTCATGCGAATAAAGCTGGTGAAAGTGTTGATGCTTCAGTAAGACCAACGTGCAACCTAGCTAACAGGTGAAGAACACATCAAAACCACTAGCTAACTTACTTTAAATGTGAAGAACTATAGACCAATAACAGGCTTAAGTGAACTGACAACATGAGTTATACGACTTACGGTTCTCAAAGAGGCACACACACAATCTCAGCTGATTATCCTCCGGACAGCTAGTCCCCTTTTCATTTCTTTCACTTTTTTCTCCGTGTGGCGCGCGCACCCGCTCGCGGTGTGAGGCGCGTGTCCGTGCTATTGTCCGACATGACAACCTCTTGTACAAAACGAAAGTAA
>NC_045753.1:23790633-23790838 GCF_008692095.1 Etheostoma spectabile
TTGTAAAATTGTCCTACGGGTCCCTGGGACTCATGGCATTGTTCCTTCGGGTCCCTGGGACCCATGGCATTGTCCTTTTGGGTCCCCGGGACCCTTGACGTTGTCCTACGGGTCCCTGGGACCCATGGCATTGTCCTTCGGATACCTGGGACCCAGGGCATTGTCCTTTTGGGTCACAGGGACCCTTGACGTTGTCCTTTTGGGT
>NC_045753.1:23790866-23791014 GCF_008692095.1 Etheostoma spectabile
GTCCTACGGGTCCCTGGGACCCTTGACGTTGTCCTTCGGGTCCCTGGGACCCAGGGCATTGTCCTTCGTGTACCTGGGACCCAGGGCATTGGCCTACGGGTCCCTGGGACCCGAAGACCCTTGACGTTGTCCTACGGGTCCCTGGGAA
>NC_045753.1:23791024-23791160 GCF_008692095.1 Etheostoma spectabile
GTCCTTTGGGTCCCTGGGACCCATGGCATTGTCCTTCGGGTCCCAGGGAGCCATGGCATTGTCCTTTCGGGTCCCCAGGACCCTTGATGTTGTCCTTTTGGGTCACAAGGACCCTTGACGTTGTCCTACGGGTCCC
>NC_045753.1:23791170-23795373 GCF_008692095.1 Etheostoma spectabile
GCCATTGTCCTTGCGGGTCCCGGGGACCCGTGGTACATTCAATTGATAGTATAAGTTCTGCCACCCTCGCATCGTTCTGCCTTTGAGTCCCTGGGATCCTGGCCAGTTGCTAGTAGTTGTAGCATATTTTCTATTTTAGGCTACTCTAAAAAAGAAACCTGACGTTATTCCAGCTTACATTCAAATGCGGGGGAACATTCATTATCAGTGTGTCTCTCAGGTAATTTCAGAGCATTCGATGTAGGATTTTAAAACATAAGCTAAAATTCTAATACATAGTATAATTTTAATCTTTTCAGGATGTTAAAGGCATATGTTCTCTTGTTCAGGCTATTCTAAAAAGGAATCCTGACGTTGTTCCAGAGTCATTCCAAGTATGGGAGAGGAAATCACTATCCTGTGTCTCTCAGGTGAATTTTTTTTAGAGCATGATATAGAGTTTTAAAATTAAGGGCTTAAAAAGTTACAGCTATTGACGTTTTTTCAGGCGGTTTAAAGGCATTATTTGCTCTTTTTAGGCTACTCTAAAAAGGAAATATGACGTATTCCAGCTTCATTCAAGTCTGGGGGAGACCTCACCTATCCAGTGTGTCTCAGTAATCAGAGCATTTTGAGTACGGTTTTAAAAAGTAGGGGTAAAAGTATGGCTATATTGCTATATTAAGATTAATTCCAAGTCTGGGGAGAGAAGCACACCTATCCATTGTGTCCCTCAGGTAATTCGGAGCATTCTGATGATAAGTTTTAAAATTAAGGGCTTAAAAGATGGCTGTATTGATGTTTTTTCAGGCTGTTAAAGGATATTTTTCTCTTGTTCAGGCACTCTAAAAAAGAATCTGACGTATTCCAGAGTCCATTCAAAGTCTGGGGGATACATCACATATCCAGTGTGTCGCCCAGGTAATTTCAGGCATTCTGATGTAGGATTTAAAAAATAAGCCTACCAATTTCTAAATACATCGTATAATTAATCGTTTCAGGTTGTTAAAGGATATTTGCTCTCTTCAGGCTATTCTAAAAAGGAATCCGGGACGTTATCAGCTTCATTCTAAGGTACGGGAACATCACCTATCCACTGTGTCTCTCTGGTAATTTCAGGCCTCTGAGTACGGTTTTAAAATGGGGTTAAAAGTATGGCTGATTGATGTTTTTTCAGGATGTTAAATTGCATATTTTCTCTTTTTCGGCTACTCTAAAATGGTATCCGGACGTTATTCCAGCTTCATCCAAGTTGTGGGGAGACACACCTATCCACTGTGTCTCTCAGGTAATTCAGAACATTCTGATGTACGGTTTTAAATTAGGGGCTTAAAAGTTCAGTATAGGACGTTTTTCAGTATCTTAAATTCATATTCTTCGCTTATTCAGGGCTACTCTAAAAAGAACAAGTATGGGGGATCCATCACTACCACTGGTGTCTCTCAGTAATTCAGGCATTTTGATGTAGGATTTAAAAATAAAGCCGACCGTCTAATTAATAGTACTAATTTGAAATTCTCAGCTTTAAAGGATATTTTTCCTCTTTTCAGGCTTACTCTTAAAAAGGAATCTGACGTTATTCCAGCTTCATTCTAAGTATACGGGAGACATCACCTAGCCACTGTGTCTCTATGGTAATTTCAAGAGCATCTGATGACAGTTTTAAAAATTAAGGGTGAAAAAGTATGGCTCTATGCGTTGTTTTCAGGCTGTTAAATGCATTAGTTTTATCTTTTTCAGGCTCCTCTAAAATGTTATCCTGACGTTATCAGCTTCATTCCAAGTCTGGGGGGACATATCCTACCACTGTGTCTCTAAGGTAATTAGAACATCTGATGACGGTTTTAAAATTAGGGGCTTAACAAGTAAAGCTAATGGAGTTTTTCAGTCTCTGAAATGCTATTCTTCTATATTCAGGCTACTCTAAAAAGAAAGTATGGGGGGAGAATCATTCCACGGTGTCTATCAGGTAATTTCAGAGCATTTTGATGTAGGATCTTAAAAATAAAGCCTACAATGTCTAATAAATAGTATAATTTTAATATTTATAAGGCTGTAAAAGGCATATCTTGGGACACGTAGGACACCAGAGTGGCGACGGAGCGTGAAGGCAAACTGGACGAGAAGACCGCACGGCATTGGTGGCGAGGCAACGCCCGGCAGCGGGGCTGTTTTTGCGCATTGTGCCCAACACGGTGAGCGACGCTCGGAGATCAGCGCTGGCCAGCGCGTAGGAGGTGAAAAAAGGGGTCGCACGTCACGTTCACGTGGGCCCCTCAGGCCCCGGTAAGGTCCAGCACCACGGGAGCCCAGATTCCTCTTCGGGCGTGCCGTCGGACTTGCCCGTGTAGAGCTGCATGTGCACGCATAGCTGGAGCGGCGTCGCAGGCCACACGTCTGTACCGGCGGGCCTTGCTGGGGCATGTACTGGCGGAAGGCGGCCCAGCGGGGGACCTTGTCGAAAGTGGCGGGTCCCACAAGAAGATGGAACCGATGGATAGAGATGGAAAGAAAACATTTAAACACCACAAGACACGCGCGCGCAAACACACACACACACACACACACACACACACACAGAGAAAGGACAAGTGTACGGCAGAGGTACAAAAACCAGCAAAAAAAAAAAAAAAAAATACACCACCTCGAAAGGGCACCAGCGGGCCGTCCACCGTACGTCGGAGCCCGCGGTGGGTAGCGTCGAGGACAGCTGCCGCATACACTCGTCCCCACCTCTCGTACGGGCCGAAGTTTGACGAGGGCGGCCCGGGGACAGCTCTCGAATCGACGGTCGTCGAATAGCAACAGTTACAGTACGCGTGGAACTGATGATGGCATCGTGGAGCGGAAAATTTCAATTAACTTTCAATTCCCAATTTTATTCATAGTAGCAAATCATAAACAAGAGTTATCTCAAGGACACTATACTAGATAGACACACTCCAGATTGACAAGGACCAACAGTTCTAGAGTCTCCTCCAGAGCAAGCACAGTGCGACAGTGGAGGGGAAAAACTTACTTGTGGCAGAAACCCTCGGTCAGACCCAGGTCTTGGTAGGTGGTTACGGACGGGCGGTTGGGTTAGAATGAAAGAGTGGCAATAACAAAAATAGAAAAAAATAGTAGTTGGACGTGGGGACGGTAGTAAAATGGCCCTGCCACTCTCCTCGTGCCACAGGCTCTCCAAGGCCGTCGTTGCGGGAACGGTACACGCACGCGAGGAGCAGCAGCCCGAGTAGCCGCGCAGGTCCGTGACGTCCAGCGCTTCCACTTGCGCCTGTGGCACATCTCCTTTGACCCTAGGAGGTTGTGGCAGCAACAAACCATGTCTTGCTTTGACGCGTGAAAAAACACGGCCAAACGCAGACACTATGTAGGGACGGTGTCCGCGCGTACTTGGGGTACCGGGAGATGTAAGTAGCAGCAGCGCGGCGGCGGCGGCAGCAGCAGCAGCAGCAGTAGCAGCGTCTGTCGTGTCCTTTCCCTTGGTGGGTTTGTCCTCTTCGGTGGCGTGGCAGTGCGTTCTTTGGGCACTGGGGATGACACGTTTTCAGGACCAGGGTTTTGCCATCTTTTGGACACAAATGTTCCTAATCGCTCGTACTACTATTGCACCTCGTCTCATACCTCTTCTTCTTCTTCGTCTGCTTCTCTTTGTATTCTTCTACATCTACTCTCTCTTCTTCGGCTTCTTTCTTCTTCTTTTTTGTACCAGCATGTCCGCCCTCTTTTCTTCTTATTCTTACAATTGTTCTCCTCCTTGTACTTGACTTCAACTGTCCACTTGGCCTTGGTCATCATCTTTGATGTCGTCGTAGTCGCAGCAGGAGTAGTCTGTTTCTCTGCTGTGCTCGTGTAAAACGTGGTCCTGTTGTGGGGTTTTCCTTTTTGTACTGGGCTTCAGCCGGGGGACATTGCGGGCCGCTCGCGAGAATCCGATGCAGCTCAACCCAGTGTCAAACGACGGCCATGCTGCGCTTCTGCCCGGCTGTGCAAAAGTGCCACGGCACAAACAAGGCACAGGTCCGAAACAAGATGACGTGAAAAAAATAATGACGACAAAAGACAAGACAAATTGGTGTCTAAAGTGTATATTGTAGTATATGTGTCGGGTTAATGGTGTGTTGTGTGGTGTGGTTACTAAAATAATTAGTAGACTAATGTCAAGACTTAGGTTTCTGTTTTTACCTCCCTTTCCACTCGCCTTGGCTTCCTGTTTTTACT
>NC_045753.1:23795398-23799458 GCF_008692095.1 Etheostoma spectabile
AGAAACAAAGGCTTGACATTAGTCTACTAATTATTTTTACTACACACACACACACACAGACACACAATATACACACAGACACACATACACAATATACACTTTAGACACATTTGTCTTGTCTTCTTGTTGTCGTCATTTTCCTTTTCACGTCATCTTGTTTCGGACCTGTGCACTTTTTGCACGTGGCACGTTGGCACAGAGCATATTTTCTATTTTAGGCTACTCTAAAAAAGAAACCTGACGTTATTCCAGCTTACATTCAAATGCGGGGGAACATTCATTATCAGTGTGTCTCTCAGGTAATTTCAGAGCATTCGATGTAGGATTTTAAAACATAAGCTAAAATTCTAATACATAGTATAATTTTAATCTTTTCAGGATGTTAAAGGCATATGTTCTCTTGTTCAGGCTATTCTAAAAAGGAATCCTGACGTTGTTCCAGAGTCATTCCAAGTATGGGAGAGGAAATCACTATCCTGTGTCTCTCAGGTGAATTTTTTTTAGAGCATGATATAGAGTTTTAAAATTAAGGGCTTAAAAAGTTACAGCTATTGACGTTTTTTCAGGCGGTTTAAAGGCATTATTTGCTCTTTTTAGGCTACTCTAAAAAGGAAATATGACGTATTCCAGCTTCATTCAAGTCTGGGGGAGACCTCACCTATCCAGTGTGTCTCAGTAATCAGAGCATTTTGAGTACGGTTTTAAAAAGTAGGGGTAAAAGTATGGCTATATTGCTATATTAAGATTAATTCCAAGTCTGGGGAGAGAAGCACACCTATCCATTGTGTCCCTCAGGTAATTCGGAGCATTCTGATGATAAGTTTTAAAATTAAGGGCTTAAAAGATGGCTGTATTGATGTTTTTTCAGGCTGTTAAAGGATATTTTTCTCTTGTTCAGGCACTCTAAAAAAGAATCTGACGTATTCCAGAGTCCATTCAAAGTCTGGGGGATACATCACATATCCAGTGTGTCGCCCAGGTAATTTCAGGCATTCTGATGTAGGATTTAAAAAATAAGCCTACCAATTTCTAAATACATCGTATAATTAATCGTTTCAGGTTGTTAAAGGATATTTGCTCTCTTCAGGCTATTCTAAAAAGGAATCCGGGACGTTATCAGCTTCATTCTAAGGTACGGGAACATCACCTATCCACTGTGTCTCTCTGGTAATTTCAGGCCTCTGAGTACGGTTTTAAAATGGGGTTAAAAGTATGGCTGATTGATGTTTTTTCAGGATGTTAAATTGCATATTTTCTCTTTTTCGGCTACTCTAAAATGGTATCCGGACGTTATTCCAGCTTCATCCAAGTTGTGGGGAGACACACCTATCCACTGTGTCTCTCAGGTAATTCAGAACATTCTGATGTACGGTTTTAAATTAGGGGCTTAAAAGTTCAGTATAGGACGTTTTTCAGTATCTTAAATTCATATTCTTCGCTTATTCAGGGCTACTCTAAAAAGAACAAGTATGGGGGATCCATCACTACCACTGGTGTCTCTCAGTAATTCAGGCATTTTGATGTAGGATTTAAAAATAAAGCCGACCGTCTAATTAATAGTACTAATTTGAAATTCTCAGCTTTAAAGGATATTTTTCCTCTTTTCAGGCTTACTCTTAAAAAGGAATCTGACGTTATTCCAGCTTCATTCTAAGTATACGGGAGACATCACCTAGCCACTGTGTCTCTATGGTAATTTCAAGAGCATCTGATGACAGTTTTAAAAATTAAGGGTGAAAAAGTATGGCTCTATGCGTTGTTTTCAGGCTGTTAAATGCATTAGTTTTATCTTTTTCAGGCTCCTCTAAAATGTTATCCTGACGTTATCAGCTTCATTCCAAGTCTGGGGGGACATATCCTACCACTGTGTCTCTAAGGTAATTAGAACATCTGATGACGGTTTTAAAATTAGGGGCTTAACAAGTAAAGCTAATGGAGTTTTTCAGTCTCTGAAATGCTATTCTTCTATATTCAGGCTACTCTAAAAAGAAAGTATGGGGGGAGAATCATTCCACGGTGTCTATCAGGTAATTTCAGAGCATTTTGATGTAGGATCTTAAAAATAAAGCCTACAATGTCTAATAAATAGTATAATTTTAATATTTATAAGGCTGTAAAAGGCATATCTTGGGACACGTAGGACACCAGAGTGGCGACGGAGCGTGAAGGCAAACTGGACGAGAAGACCGCACGGCATTGGTGGCGAGGCAACGCCCGGCAGCGGGGCTGTTTTTGCGCATTGTGCCCAACACGGTGAGCGACGCTCGGAGATCAGCGCTGGCCAGCGCGTAGGAGGTGAAAAAAGGGGTCGCACGTCACGTTCACGTGGGCCCCTCAGGCCCCGGTAAGGTCCAGCACCACGGGAGCCCAGATTCCTCTTCGGGCGTGCCGTCGGACTTGCCCGTGTAGAGCTGCATGTGCACGCATAGCTGGAGCGGCGTCGCAGGCCACACGTCTGTACCGGCGGGCCTTGCTGGGGCATGTACTGGCGGAAGGCGGCCCAGCGGGGGACCTTGTCGAAAGTGGCGGGTCCCACAAGAAGATGGAACCGATGGATAGAGATGGAAAGAAAACATTTAAACACCACAAGACACGCGCGCGCAAACACACACACACACACACACACACACACACACAGAGAAAGGACAAGTGTACGGCAGAGGTACAAAAACCAGCAAAAAAAAAAAAAAAAAATACACCACCTCGAAAGGGCACCAGCGGGCCGTCCACCGTACGTCGGAGCCCGCGGTGGGTAGCGTCGAGGACAGCTGCCGCATACACTCGTCCCCACCTCTCGTACGGGCCGAAGTTTGACGAGGGCGGCCCGGGGACAGCTCTCGAATCGACGGTCGTCGAATAGCAACAGTTACAGTACGCGTGGAACTGATGATGGCATCGTGGAGCGGAAAATTTCAATTAACTTTCAATTCCCAATTTTATTCATAGTAGCAAATCATAAACAAGAGTTATCTCAAGGACACTATACTAGATAGACACACTCCAGATTGACAAGGACCAACAGTTCTAGAGTCTCCTCCAGAGCAAGCACAGTGCGACAGTGGAGGGGAAAAACTTACTTGTGGCAGAAACCCTCGGTCAGACCCAGGTCTTGGTAGGTGGTTACGGACGGGCGGTTGGGTTAGAATGAAAGAGTGGCAATAACAAAAATAGAAAAAAATAGTAGTTGGACGTGGGGACGGTAGTAAAATGGCCCTGCCACTCTCCTCGTGCCACAGGCTCTCCAAGGCCGTCGTTGCGGGAACGGTACACGCACGCGAGGAGCAGCAGCCCGAGTAGCCGCGCAGGTCCGTGACGTCCAGCGCTTCCACTTGCGCCTGTGGCACATCTCCTTTGACCCTAGGAGGTTGTGGCAGCAACAAACCATGTCTTGCATTTGTACGCGTGAAAACACGGCCCAAACGCAGACACTATGTCAGGGACGTGTCCGCGCGTACGTTGGGGTACCGGGCAGATGTAAGTAGCAGCAGCGCGCGTGCGGACGGCAGCAGCAGCAGCAGCAGTAGCAGCGTCTGTCGTGTCCTTTCCCTTGGTGGGTTTGTCCTCTTCGGTGGCGTGGCAGTGCGTTCTTTGGGCACTGGGGATGACACGTTTTCAGGACCAGGGTTTTGCCATCTTTTGGACACAAATGTTCCTAATCGCTCGTACTACTATTGCACCTCGTCTCATACCTCTTCTTCTTCTTCGTCTGCTTCTCTTTGTATTCTTCTACATCTACTCTCTCTTCTTCGGCTTCTTTCTTCTTCTTTTTTGTACCAGCATGTCCGCCCTCTTTTCTTCTTATTCTTACAATTGTTCTCCTCCTTGTACTTGACTTCAACTGTCCACTTGGCCTTGGTCATCATCTTTGATGTCGTCGTAGTCGCAGCAGGAGTAGTCTGTTTCTCTGCTGTGCTCGTGTAAAACGTGGTCCTGTTGTGGGGTTTTCCTTTTTGTACTGGGCTTCAGCCGGGGGACATTGCGGGCCGCTCGCGAGAATCCGATGCAGCTCAACCCAGTGTCAAACGACGGCCATGCTGCGCTTCTGCCCGGCTGTGCAAAA
>NC_045753.1:23799483-23799616 GCF_008692095.1 Etheostoma spectabile
CCGCTGAAGCCAAGGTACAAAAAGGAGAAACCCCACAAAAGGACCAACGTTTACACGAGCACAGCAGAGAAAAAGACTACTCCTGCTGCGACGACGACGACATCAAAGATGATGACCAAGGCCAAGTGGACGT
>NC_045753.1:23799626-23799793 GCF_008692095.1 Etheostoma spectabile
GACGAAGGAGGAGAACAAGTGAATGAAGAAGAAGAAGAAGAGGGCGGACATGCATGGGACAAAAAAGAAGAAGAAGAAGAAGACGAAGAAGACGAAGAAGTAGATGTAGAAGAAGACAAAGAAGAAGAAGACGAAGAAGAAGAAGAGGGTAGTGAAGACGAGGGGCA
>NC_045753.1:23799803-23799913 GCF_008692095.1 Etheostoma spectabile
GAGCAGGATGAGGAAACATTTGTGTCAAAAGATGGCAAAATCAATGGTCCTTGAAAACGTGTCATCCCAGTGTCCCAAGAACTCACTGCCACGCCACCGAAGAGGACAAA
>NC_045753.1:23800002-23800164 GCF_008692095.1 Etheostoma spectabile
ACCCACAGAGTACGCCGCGGAACACGTCCACGACATAGTGTCTGCGTTTGGCCTGTTTTTCACGCGGCAAATCAAAGACATGGTTGTGGCTGCCACAAACCTCTAGGGTCAAAGGAGATGTGCCACAGGCGGCAAGTGGAAAGCGATGGACGTCACGGACCT
>NC_045753.1:23800205-23800338 GCF_008692095.1 Etheostoma spectabile
GGTCCCGCAACGAGGCCTTGGAGAGCCTGTGGCACGAGGAGAGTGGCAGGGCCATTTTACTACCGTCCAAACGGCCAAACTACTAATTTTTTTCTATTTTTGTTATTGCCACTCTTCATTCTAACCCCAACCG
>NC_045753.1:23800489-23800787 GCF_008692095.1 Etheostoma spectabile
GTGTCTTGAGATAACTCTTGTTATGAATTGATACTATAAATAAAATTGAATTGAAGTGAATTGAATTTTCCGCGCCACGATGCCAATCAAGCAGTTCCACGCGTACTGTAGACTGTTGCGATTCGACGACCGCGAGTCGAGAGCTGTCCGCCGAGCCTCGGTCAAACTGGCGGCCGTACGAGAGGTGTGGGACGAGTGGATGCGGCAGCTGCCTCGACTCTACAACCCGGGCGCCGACGTGACGGTGGACGAGCAGCTGGTGCCCTTTCGAGGTGGTGTATTTTTTTTTTTTTTTTTT
>NC_045753.1:23801943-23802100 GCF_008692095.1 Etheostoma spectabile
ATACCATTTTAGAGTAGCCTGAAAAAGAGAAAAATATGCATTTAACAGCCTGAAAAAAACGTCAATATAGCCATACTTTTAACCCTTAATTTTAAAACTGTACATCAGAATGCTCTGAAATTACCAGAGAGACACAGTGGATAGGTGATGTCTCCCG
>NC_045753.1:23802261-23808563 GCF_008692095.1 Etheostoma spectabile
CTCTGAAATTACCTGAGAGACACAGTGGATAGGTGATGGATCCCCCAGACTTTCTTTTTAGAGTAGCCTGAATAAGAGAAGAATAGGAATTTAAGAGACTGAAAAAACGTCCATATAGCTTAACTTTTAAGCCCCTAATTTTAAAACCGTACATCAGAATGTTCTGAAATTACCTGAGAGACACAGTGGATAGGTGATGTCTCCCCCAGACTTGGAATGAAGCTGGAATAACGTCAGGATACCATTTTAGAGTAGCCTGAAAAAGAGAAAAATATGCATTTAACAGCCTGAAAAAACATCAATATAGCCATACTTTTAACCCCTAATTTTAAAACCGTACATCAGAATGCTCTGAAATTACCAGAGAGACACAGTGGATAGGTGATGTCTCCCGTAGACTTAGAATGAAGCTGGAATAACGTCAGGATTCCTTTTTAGAATAGCCTGAAGAGAGAAAAATATACCTTTAACAGCCTGAAAAAAATTAAAATTATACTTGTATTAGAATTGTAGGCTTTTTTTAAATCCTACATCAGAATGCTCTGAAATTTCCTGGAGACACACTGGATAGGTGATGGGATCCCCAGACTTTGAATGAATCTGGAATAAAAGTCAGGATTCTTTTTAGAGTAGCCTGAAAAAAGAAAAAATGCCCTTTTAAAAGCCTGAAAAAAAACATCAATACAGCCATACTTTTAAGCCCTTTAATTTTAAAACTGTTCATCAGAATGCTCTCGAAATTTCCTGAGGACAACAAGGATAGGTGATGTCTCTCCCAGACTTTGGGAATTAATCTGAAATAGCAATATAGCCATACTTTAACCCTAATTTTAAAACCGTACCTCAAAATGCTCTGAAATTACTGAGAGACACAGGATAGGTGATGTCTCCCCAGGGCTTGGAATGAAGCTGGAATAACGTAGGGTTCCTTTTTAGAGTAGCCTGAAAAAGAGAAAAATAATGCCTTAACCGCCTGAAAAAACGTCAATATGCTGTACTTTAAGCCCCTTTTTTTAAAAATTATATCAGAATGCTCTAAAATTACCTGAGAGACACAATGGATAGGTGATTTCTCTCCCAGATGGGGAAAGCGCTGGAACAACGTAGGATTCCTTTTTAGAATAGCCTGAAAAAGAGAAAAATAGCCTTTTAAAATCCTGAAAAAGATTAAAATTATCTATGTATTAGAAATTTTTGCTTTATTTAAAATCCTACATCAGAATGCTCTGAATTACCTGAGAGAAACATGGATATGTAATGTCTCCCCAGCCTTTGAATGAAGCTGGAATAACGTCAGGATTCTTTTTTAGAGTAGCCTGGAAAAAGAGAAAAAAAATGCCTTAACATTTCCGAAAAAGATTAAATTATACTATGTATTAGAAAATTTTAGGGTTTATTTTTAAAACCTACTCAAAATGCTCTGAAAATTTCCTGAGGACACAGTGGATAGGTGATGGACCCCAGGGCTTTCTTTTTAAAAGTAGCCTGAATAAGAGAAGTATAGGATTTAAGAGGGCTGAAAAACTTCCAATTTGCTTTACTTTTAAGCCCCTAATTTTAAAACCGTACATCAGATTGTTCTGAAATTACTGAGAGACACAGTGGATCGGTGGGGTCTCCCCAGACTTAGAAAAGAAGCTGGAACATCAGGATTTCTTTTTAGAGTAGCCTGAAAAAAAAAGAAAAATAAGCCTTTAACCGCCTGAGAAATATTAAAATTTTAAATAGTATTAGACATTTTAGGCTTTATTTTTAAAATCCTACATCAAAAAGCTCTGAAAGACCTGAGAGACACACTGGATAGGTGATGTATCCCCCAGACTTGGAAAGAAGTGGAATAACGTCAGGATACCATTTTAGGTAGCCTGAAAAAGAGAAAAAATATGCATTTTAAAAGCCTGAAAAAAACGTCAATAAGCCGACTTTTAACCCTTAATTTAAAAACTACATCGAATGCTAAATTTCAGAGAGACACAGTGGATAGGTGATGTCTCCCGTAGACTTAGAAAGAAGCTGGAATAAAGTCAAAATTCCTTTTAAGAGTAGCCTGAAAAAGAGGAAAATATGCCTTAACAGCCTGAGAAATATTAAAATTAACTATGTATTAGAATTGTAGGCTTTATTTTTAAAATCCTAATCAAAATGCTCTGAATTACTGAGAGACACAGGGATAGGTGATGGATCCCCCAGATTTTTTTTTAGAGTGCCGAAAAGAGAAGAATAGGAATTTAAGAGACGAAAAAAAGCCTATAGCTTAACTTTTAAGCCCCAATTTAAAACCCTACCAGAAGTTCTGAAATACCTGAGACCCCGTGGAGGGTATGTCCCCCAGAATTTGGGAAGAAGCTGGAAAAACGAGGTACCATTTTTAGTAGCCTGAAAAGGGAAAAATAGCATTTAACAGCCTGAAAAAACATCAATATAGCCAAATTTTAAACCCCCAATTTTTAAAAAAAGTACATCAAATGCTCTGAAATTACCAGAGAGCCAGTGGATAGGTGAGTCTCCGTAAAAAAGAAGCGGGAAAACGTAAAGGGTTCCTTTTGAAAGCTGAAGAGAGAAAAAAAAACCTTTAACAGCCTGGAAAAAAAATTAAAATTTACTAGTATTGAAATGTAGGGTTATTTTTAAAATCCCAATAAAAATGCTGAAATTACCGGGGGACACTGGATAGGTGAGTATCCCCCCGACTTTGAAAGAAAATTTGGAAAACGTCAGGATTCTTTTTTTGAGGCCCGAAAAAAGGGAAAAAAAAATTTCCTTAACAGCCTGAAAAAATAAAACAGCCATACTTTTAAACCTTTAATTTAAAACGTATCAGAATGCTCCGAAATACCGAGGGAAACAAGGGTAGGTGATGTCTTCCCAGTTGGGAAATTAAACTGATATGCAAATATAGCCCTAATTTTAACCCCTAATTTAAAAACCCTCATCAAAATGCTCGAAATTTTGAGGACACAGGTAGGGGAGTTCCCCCAGACTTTGGGGAAGTGGAATAAAGTCAGGATTTCCTTTTTTAGTAGCCGAAAAAGAGAAAATAAGCCTTTAAAAGCCCGAAAAAAAGTCAATAAGCGTACTTTAAGCCCTTATTTTTAAAACTCTAATCAGAAGTCAAAAATTTCCTGGAGACACAATGGGTAGGTGATTTCCTCCCCGATTGGAAAGACGCTGGAAAAAAAAGTCAGGATTCTTTTTTGAAGCCTGAAAAAAGGAAAAAAAGCCTTTAAAAATCCCGAAAAAAATTTTAAAATTATATGTATTAGAAATTTTAGGCTTTATTTTTAAAACTACATCGAAAGCTCGAAATTTCCCGAGAGACAACGGATTGTAAAAGTTCCCCAGCCTTGAATGAAGCTGGAAAAAACGCAGGATTCTTTTTTAGATGCCTGGGAAAAAAAGGAAAAATAGCTTTAACATCCCGAAAAAGATTAAAATTATACGGGGTTAGAAATTTAGGTTATTTTTTAAAAATTTCACAAAAGGGTTGAAATTACGAGAGACACATGGAAGGTGTGGATCCCCCCGACTTCTTTTAAGGTAGCCTGAATAAGGGAAAATATAGGGATTTAAGAGACTGAAAAAACTTCCATTAGCTTTTTTTAAGCCCCAATTTTAAAAAACCTACATAGATTTTTCTGAAATTCCTGAGAGACAGTGGATCGGTGTGTTCCCCCAGACTTAGAACAAGGGATACCCAGGATTTTTTTTTAGAGTAGCCTGAAAAGGAAAAATAAGCCTTTAAACGCCTGAGAAAAATTAAAATTTTTACTATGTATTAGACATTTTAGGCCCTTTTTTTTTAAAAACCTTTCATCCCAAATCTCCCGAAAGACCTGGAGGACCCCCTGGAAGGTGAGTCCCCCCAGACTTTGGGAAAAAAGGGGGAATAACGGGCAGGTTTCTTTTTTGAGTAGCCTTTAAAAAGAGGGAAAAAATGGGCCTTTAAACCCCCACTGAAAAAAAACGTCAAGGGAGCTGACTTTTAAAACCCTAATTTTTTAAAATTTTATCCAATGCTTAAAAAAAACCCGAGAGGACACAGGAATAGGGTGTTCTCCCAATTGGAAAGACGCTGGGATTAGGTCAGGTTTCCCTTTTTAGGGAGCCTGGAAAAAAAAAAAAAAGCATTTTAAAAAGCCTGAAAAAAAAAATTTAAAAATTTTCCATGGATTAGAATTTTAGGGTTTTTTTTTAAAAACCTAATCAAAAAAGCTCGAATACCCGGGGGGACACACGGTAGGTGTGTTTCCCCCGAATGGAAATTTTCGCTGGAATAACGTAGGATTTTTTTTAGAAATAGCCTGAAAAAAAAAGAAAAAAATGCCCTTTAAAAAGCCCCCAAAAAAGATTAAAATTTCTAGTATTTTGACATTTGTAGACTTTTTTTACGATCCTACATCAGAAGGGTCGGGGAAATTTCCCGAGGACACACGGGGAAAGGTTTTGCCCCCCAGGGCTTTGGGAAAGGGGAAAGGGGAAAAACGTCAGGATTTTTTTTTAGAGCAGCCTGAAAAGGGGAAGAAAAACGCTTTTGACCTTGGGGAAAAAAAATCAAATAGCTTAAAATTTTTAACCCTAACTTTAAAAACGTACATCAGAAAGATCTGAAATTTTTCCTGAGAGAAACGTGGGCGGTGGGGTTTCCCTCAGTTGGAAAAGAAGCTGGAATAACGTCAGGATTTCTTTTTAGAGAAGCCTGAAAAAGAGAAAAATATGCATTTAACAGCCTGAAAAACGTCAATATAGCTTTACTTTTAAGCCCTTAATTTTAAAACCGTACATCAGAATGCTCTGAAATTACTTGAGAGACACACTGGATAGGTGATGCCTCCCACACTTGGAATAAAGCTGGAATACCATCAGGATTCCTTTTTAGAGTAGCCTGAAAAAGAGAAAAATATGCCTTTAACAGCCTGAGAAATATTAAAATTATGCTATGTATTAGACATTGTAGGCTTTATTTTTAAAATCCTACATCAAAATGCTCTGAAATTACCTGAGAGACACAGTGGATAGGTGATGTCTCCCCCACACTTGGAAGGAAGCTGGAATAACGTCAGGATTCCTTTTTAGAGTAGCCTGAAAAAGAGAAAATAATGCCTTTAACCGCCTGAAAAAAACGTCAATATAGCTGTACTTTTAAGCCCTTAATTTTAAAACTGTACATCAGAATGCTCTGAAATTACCTTAGAGACACAGTGGATAGGTGATGCCTCCCCCAGACTTGGAATGAAGCTGGAATAACGTCAGGATTTATTTTTAGAGAAGCCTGAAAAAGAGAAAAATATGCATTTAACAGCCTGAAAAACGTCAATATAGCTGTACTTTTAAGCCCTTAATTTTAAAACCGTACATCAGAATGCTCTGAAATTACTTGAGAGACACACTGGATAGGTGATGCCTCCCACACTTGGAATAAAGCTGGAATACCATCAGGATTCCTTTTTAGAGTAGCCTGAAAAAGAGAAAAATATGCCTTTAACAGCCTGAGAAATATTAAAATTATGCTATGTATTAGACATTGTAGGCTTTATTTTAAAATCCTACATAAATGCTGAAATTTCCCAGAGAACAGTGGATAGGGGATGTCTCCCCCAACTTGGGGAACGGGAATAAAACGTCAGGATTTTCTTTTTGATAGCCTAAAAAAGAAAAAATGCTTTAACCCCTGAAAAAAAAGTCAATAAGCTTTCTTTTAAGCCCTTTAAATTTTAAAACCGTACATCAAAGCTCTGAAATTACCTGAGAGACACAGTGGATAGGTGATGTTTCCCGCAGACTTAGAATGAAGCTGGAATATCGTCAGGATTCCTTTTTAGAGTATCCTGAAAAAGAGAAAATAATGCCTTTAACCGCCTGAAAAAAACGTCAATATAGCTGTACTTTTAAGCCCTTAATTTTAAAACTGTACATCAGAATGCTCTGAAATTACCTTAGAGACACAGTGGATAGGTGATGCCTCCCCCAGACTTGGAATGAAGCTGGAATAACGTCAGGATTTCTTTTTAGAGCAGCCTGAATAAGAGAAGAATACGCATTTATGAGCCTGAAAAAATGTCAATATAGCTTAACTTTTAATCCCCTAACTTTAAAATCGTACATCAGAATGATCTGAAATTACCTGAGAGACACAGTGGGTCGGTGGTGTCTCCATCAGACTTGGAATGAAGCTGGAATAACGTCAGGATTTCTTTTTAGAGAAGCCTGAAAAAGAGAAAAATATGCATTTAACAGCCTGAAAAACGTCAATATAGCTTTACTTTTAAGCCCTAATTTAAAACTGTACATCAGAATGCTCTGAA
>NC_045753.1:23808663-23828905 GCF_008692095.1 Etheostoma spectabile
CACAAAGGATCATTGACTGGTACAGCCACGGGCTTATGGAAAGTACTTAACTACCAACAAAGAGAAGTGTAACGCAATCCAAATTACCCACTGAATTCAAGTAAAGGTCCCATGACATGTTTCTTTTTGGATGCTTTTATATAACCTAGTGGTCCCCTAATACTGTATCTGAAGTCTCTTTTATATAGACCTTAGTACGGTTCCCTTTTTACCTGTATTTTCTTACAACTCTTTTATATAGACCTTAGTGGACCCTAATACTGTATCTGAAAGACTCTTTTATATAGACCTTCGTGGTCCCCTAATACTGTATCTGAAGGTCTATTTCATATTGACCTTAGTGGTCCCCTAATACTGTATCTGACGACTCTTTTATATAGACCTTAGTGGTCTCCTAATACTGTATCTGAAGTCTCTTTTATATAGACCTTAGTGTCCCATAATACCATATCTGAGTTTCCCCAAATTCAGCCTTGTGCAGAATTACAGCCACCCTAGACAGTCCTACATGGGGGGGCAAAGAGGAGGCTGGGGGTGTGACCTTGACCAACTGCCACTTTGTTCTCTCTCATAGCTGGGCCAAATTCTCTGTGTGGGTTAAGCAAAGAAAGGGGAGGTAACCTTGCCCCTTATGACCTCCTAAGGAGCAAGATTCCAGATCGGCCCTCTGGGCTTTCATTTTCTCAAAGGCAGAGCAGGATACCCAGGGCTCGTTTACACCTATCACCATTTCTAGCCACTGGGGGACCATAGGCAGGCTGGGGGAACGCATATTAATGTTAAAAAAACCTCATAAAGTGAAATTTCCATGCCATGGGACATTTAAGAATATTGAGTTGGGGCTTAACCAGACAATTCTCTCCAACTCATGTTGCTCCCAGTGTCTGTAGATTCATTTTACTGCACTTCTGTGTATCCGTTCAGTTCCAGTCAATAAAACGCAGCTTAGCTGTCAGCGTGTATAAAATTTAATCAGTACAGTAAAGTGATATTTCAGTCAAAACCATTTTGAATTCACTTTTTGAGTCATGTGTTTTCTATAAATTTTTGTTTTTTTAAATTATATTTCAGGTTGTATCCGGAAGCCAATGTAACCAGATTAGGGCCTTGGGCTCACTTCAACTGCAGCTTCTCATGCTCCTATATCTTGGACCCTCGTGACCCACTTTTCCTCCAGATCGGTTCCCTCTATCTGTCCCATAGTGAAGCAGTTTGGTACAGATCACATCTACAACACTGACACCTTCAATGAGATGACTCCACCCTCCTCTGACCCCACCTACCTGTCTGCAGTCAGTCGTTCTGTCTTTGCCTCAATGACCGCAGGTGAGTGTCTGGGGACTAATATCATGTTCACATTGCGAGTTTTAATTCTGTGCCTGTCAGAATGCAGATGGGTAACAATAACAATCATTTTCCCTAGTCTGATGACCCATGTATGACCTGTTGTTATTGTGTAATTGTCTTACACAGACAGCCCCCTCCAAGCACAGAGAACTGTCCCTTTCTTGTCCCTTATCCAAAAAAAAAAAAAAATTCTTTCTCCCCAGTTGATCCTCAGGCAATTTGGCTGATGCAAGGCTGGCTGTTCTTCAGTGACACAGCGTTCTGGAAGCCGGCCCAGATTCAGGCCCTACTACACGGAGTGCCCCTCGGAAGAATGATCGTGCTTGACCTGTTTGCGGAGACCGAGCCAATTTCTCTTACACAAAGTCTTTCTATGGACAGCCTTTCATCTGGTGCATGCTGCAGAACTTTGGGGGCAACAGTGGATTCTTTGGCACAGTAGAGAGCATCAATTCAGGGCCCTTCAAAGCTTTACATTTCCCGAACTCCACTCTGGTTGGCATCGGCATGACCCCTGAGGGCATTGAGCAGAACCCTGTGACGTACGAGTTGATGAGCGAGCTGGCTTGGCGCAAGGAGCCGGTCAACTTGTCAAAGTGGGCGTCGCTATATGCAGTACGCCGTTACGGCAGCACACAAGAGAACCTGACCGCTGCATGGAGGCTCCTGTTTGCCAGCGTCTACAACTGCACAGTGCCACATTACCGAAACCACAACCATAGCCCGCTGGTGCACCGGCCTTCTTTTCACATGAATACTGCCATTTGGTATGACCCGGCTGACTTGTACAAAGCCTGGAAACTTATTATTGAGGCAGCTCCATCTCTCATGTCCAAGGAGACTTTCCGGTACGACCTTGTCGATGTAACTCGGCAGGTCCTACAAGTCCTGACAACGGTCTTTTATCAGGATATCGCGGATGCCTTCCAGAACCAAAAGCTGCCGGAGCTGCTGACTGCAGGTGGGGTGCTGGTCTATGATCTCCTGCCTGAACTCAATCGTTTGCTCAGTAGTGACCGCAACTTCCTGTTGGGGACGTTCCTGGAGCGGGCCCGATCTTTAGCCCTAGATGAGAAGGAGGCCCAGCTCTACGACATGAACGCCAGAAACCAGCTCACTCTTTGGGGTCCCAGTGGTGAGATCCTGGACTACGCCAGCAAAGAGTGGGAGGCCTTATGGAGGACTACTACGCCCAGCGATGGGGCCTTTTTGTTCAAACCCTGGTAGAGTGCTTGGACACCGGTCGACCATTCAAGCAGGACGCCTTCAACCAGGCAGTTTTCCAGGTAGAAAAGGGATTCATTTACAACGGCCGAAGGTACCCGACCAAGCCTCAGGGAGACTCATACGAGATCGCCCGCAGAATCTTCCTCAAGTACTACCCACAGGCCTTGAAGAGACTATAGTGAGCAGAAACTACATTTTGAAAAAACTTGTCTCAAGTTGCAGCAAGAAGAATGTCTTCCTCCACCTCCAATTTCCATGGCTATCCCAAAACATTTTTTAGTAGGAAATCTAACAGCCTGAATCTACAGGATGAATCTGTTTACACATGTAGTAAAATCAGTAATGCATAGTTACGGATGTTCCAGGGGGGGAAAAGGATTTTCAAGCATCATAAGATGTCTTACATGTTGGATCTCTGGGTACTGTTTTTAATTCCACTGCTCTTAAAGAACTAGTTGAACATTTTTTTATATACATATTCACTTTCCCAGAGTAAAATGAAAAGATGGATTTAAATCCCAATGCCTGTGTGTTACGTATGGTGCTGGAGTCAGGGTGTGGTTAGCCTAGCTTAGCATAAAGACTGGAAGCAGGTAAGTTTAGGGCGTGTCCAAATCTACTTTTGCTTGTTTGGCAATGGAAAAATTGGCTGGGCACATAGTCCAAAAGGGTTGTACTTGGTAGGGGGGAAATTAACAACTGCGTTGGGCTTTGTGCCGCACCAGGTGCATAATAGGCCCTCCAGCAGTGTTATTTACCCAGTATATATGGATTGTTTCAAGCTGGAACTATTTCTTGACGGACAACAGTGTATCCATCCATCAGCTAAGCTAACCACGTTCTGACTCTCATGTGATTTAGAAATCGGAGGCGAGACTAGAGCCCGGCCGATAAAGGATTTTTAAGGCCGATACCAATACAAATATTTGGTGATTTTTAAAATCCAATATTTTGATATATTGGCCAACTATATATAAATAAAACAAAATCCAGAAACGCTCCACTAAATATAAACAGATTTGTAGTTATTTATGCGTTCTCTCTAAAATCAAATGATAATTTGTTACAGAGGAACATCAAAATATATTAAAGTTCTGATAAATAAAATTTATAAAAATACAAACTTAAGATATGAAACTGTCTTTTTGAACAGAAACCCATTAACAAAAAAATAATCAGTGTTGCCAACAGGGACGTTATAGAGCGCCCTCTGGTGGACAAACTATGCATTGCCAACACTTATAACATGTTGACTTTTTTTTTAAATGTTCACTTATCTGAATCATGTATTTGTCATTATAAACAATTCTGATGAATGAATATTTAAACTTATTTTTATTTATTTTTTATCGGCCATTATAAAAGCCGATACCGATTGGGAAATGCCTGATATCGGCCAATAATATCGGTTCGCTAATGTATCGGTCGGGCTCTAGCGCATACCTTATTGGGATTAAGATCACAGACAACCTCCGTAATTATTACAAATGACTAGAGGTCACCAGGTAATACTATAATAATACCCGTTAATACACAGACATGAGATTGATATCCACCGGAACACATCATAAAGATTGCACAAAACATGTTTGAATAGTCCTTTAAATCCGAGACACTACACTCTAACTGCAGATGGACATTGAAATGTTTGACCTGCAGGAAACCTTTAGTAATTAATGACACTGGCACTATCATGCTGATCAGTTTGAAGTAGATCTGGATCTTGTGCCTTATTCTGAGCGAATTGACTGATGTGATAGGCTGTGCTTCATAGCCATTGCACTAATTAGCATCAGGACAAGTGGTCTCGCATAGTTACCAAACAATGTGGATGGCTTTGATCTTGCGAAACAATTTTCTACTTAATTTACAATGTCATGCTTCACTGTCATGGCGCTGAGATTGGACTATTAACCAGTGAGTTTCTGTAAAGGGTTTATGAACAGAGGGATTTGTTTATGACAAATTGGCTCCCGGATAGCAGATAACTTCATGTCTTCTTCCAAGCATTTCTCCTTTTTGAAGAATATATTTTTTACTTTTATATGAAAATTTTAGGTGTTAAACTAAGACCTAATACACGTCCAATAATCACCTTCTGAAAACAATTGTCTATTTTAATGAGTCACATTTTAGTCTTGAGATTTTTCTTTTTGATAAATTGTAGTTTGAGTTAAGATAATCAAATATGTTGATGGAATAATGATTTTTGTTGTTGTATTTAACAGTGATGGCCAAATGAAACTTTCTGAACCCTTTTCTTTATTTTGTGAGCTCACTAGATGGCGCTCTCTGTTCAAAGAAAAAGGTTAAGGAATGGCAGTTCACTAGAGCCCCATCACAAAGCTTCATTTGGCTATCAATAGTAGTTAGCACTATTTTAGCAATCACTACATTAACACAGCTTACACTCATAATGTGCCAAGAAACACCTAATTGTACAATATTAGTTTCTTTATTGTATAAATGCTATTTTTGTATTGTGATGAATTAAGCTGTTGTCATTCTTCAACTCAGGCATGTCATAAAAGTCTTAAGGCTATGTGACTAATAATACAATGATTTCATTCTCCACCTCTGTGTTGTATTAAATCCACGCGTTAACCTCACTCTGTAACTTATAGGACTGGGCTGAAGACTATCCCAGCATGCTTTGAGTGAGACGTCTGTCACCGAGCTGACAGACAGACAGACAACAATTCCGATTCAGTAGAGATTCCCTGCATGTGTTTTGGACTGTGTAAGTACTCAAAAAAACAAAAGAAATGTCCCATATGACAAATATATTAATATATATTGTTGAATTACTCATTCTGATGCACCAATGCGGCATTTTACTGTTTATTTTAGAGCTAGTTTAAACTACTTTTATAAGCTAGGTTAGTCATCTAAACAGTTCCCAAAATGGGACCAGGCCCCTCCAAAGGGTCACCAGATAAATCTGAAGGGCCGTGAGATGATACATGGAAGAAGGGGGGGGGGGGGGGGAGTTCCACAGAAGTCAGTTTTAATTTTTCATGCCTTTTCTCTAGTCTTTTTTTTTTTTTTTTTTTTTGTGAAATATTTGATACGTTTTCTTCTTTGGGCCGAACAGAGTCAATGAGATCAAACTAAGAGAAGTTCAGAGAGGAAACATCCCCCCCCCCCCACAGGGCAGAGCAGGTTAATTTCCATTACAAATGTGTTGGATTTCAGTTGGACATCTTTCTATTAGCAGATGATTCACTGAATATAATCTACAAACATATAGACAAGGATATAGTTATTAATAAAAAAAATTGCGAGGACAGGGAACACAAAGTAGAATACTGATGCTAGAATATTTAACGTGAATTCATTCAATATAGATTCAAGATACAAAAATGCTTAGAATAATATTTAGTAATTGTCTTTGTAGACATGTACCTTTTGTCTGAAAGAACCTCATATAGTTTTCTTTCATACTCGCTTATTGTGGTTTATGTGTGACCATTAAAGGGGCAGGAGCGAGGCTGCGCAAAGATGGTTGATATTTGACCCCCCCCCCCCCCGAAGCTACATTCCCCAGATTCAGGGACAGATAACTACTAGCCAGCTGGCACATTCACATGCTGGGGTAAGTCAGCCTCGACATTGCGTAGCTCCCATGCCATTTTGATGCTATCAAGCCATCACCCACCGTTAGCATCCCATTGACTCCCATTCATTTTGACGTCACTTTGACAGTGAATAACTTTACATCTGAGGACTCTATTTGTCCGTTGTTTATTTCTTAGGAAACACAACAACGTATAAAAGGCTCTGTTACCTTGTATCTCACGTTATGGCTCACGTGTTTTGTGGCTCCTGCGCTTCTTTCTGCTTGTTTTCCTTTTATACAGCCAGGGTTGTGTATTAACATCGGGATTTCTCAGCAAACAGAAAATAGAGAGCTACGTGACTGTGAGAAGATATTTGCTGAATTTTAAAAAGTGTATTGGATTGGGCGTCCATAACTATAGGTTTACTCCTCAATGCAACGATGCATTTCCTTAACTTATTATTGAATTATATAAAAGAATGAGTACAAAAGGTGATGTTTAGTAAGGGTTGAGGTACTGTAAAATCCACATACAGACTAACATAGTTTCCCTCATCTGGCACATAACATTGGCACCTACCAAAGGAGACTGAAGCAGATATCAGGACTCCCCAGAAAGAAATACAATGGTTTGAAATCTGACGTTGTAGAAAGCACTCAAAGAAAGCAGTCATCGGGGATGACTTTTAAACAAAACACCAAACAAAACAATCCAAAATATGACAGGACTCCAGTCAAAACAGTTTGATTAATATATTTTTTATTGTTGAAAAAATAATGAATATCCGGTTTGTAGTTGTAGAGGGACTTAAACTGAGTTCTATGTACTATGTACATTGTTTTTTTCTGTTCTGCTTTAGGCTCATGTGTTACACATGTTAAATCCAGTATAGCCTATCAAAATCACTGAAATCAATCAAACACTGGATCAAATCCACAATGAGGATTTAAGTAAGAGCTCTCTTTACATTACAGGGCCCAACAGGGCAGATCAGGTTCAGTTCCTCTATAAACTCCATGTGTTGGACATGTTTCTGTCAGCACACCGGAAGAGAAGCTGAACTGGACCTGGCACACTTTCAATCCTTCGACAGGTTTTGTTTTAATGATGGCAACCCAACAACCCCGTGCCACAAACATTCACACACGGCATTCCGCAGTCAGCCGTACTAACTGTGCATTTACACATGGAAGTTTCCATCAGACGTCGCATGAAAACACGTAAGCGGATCAAAAGTTGTCATCCAGGAGAAAAGTGTTGGGAGGATATCACAGCCAATCAGAACCCATTTTTGAACGTGTACTTTCGCTTGTTTTTGCTTTTTCAGTCAAATGTGTGCATGAAACACTTTTCAAACAGGTAAAACGGTGTATACATTTAGAAAATGCAGATCATCTCATCTTAGGTTGGTAATCTCTAATCTCTGATAAATGCATTCTTGTATAAAGTACTTGAAAGAAATACCAAAAGTACAAGTATCTTACCGGAAAATGATCTGGCTGGGGGGAAAAAATCGATGCAGCATCGTATCGCGATACGATACAATACTGTATCGATATACAGGCGCCAAGTATGGATCTTTTATTATATATGTGTAGGTCATGAACAAAGTGAGAAATGTATCTTTTTAGATGAAACAGATGCTGACAAAGTTTCCTTTTAGGGACACAATTTGAAATTGGGAATAAATATACGCGGAATATGTTTAAAATCGCAATTATATTGTATGTTATTGTGATGATATCGCATCGTGAGACTTCTGGTGATTCCCACCCCTAGAAAATGACTTTGGTAAAAGTTAAAGGTGCACTATTAGTGATTTTTGTCTCAAATCGTAGGCATCTCTCCTTGATCCGCTAGGAAAGTATACTTAAAGTATTTGATATTTACTGTAAAAGTAATGATATTAAATATACTTTAGTATTAGAAGTAAAAGTAAAAAACAAAGTGACTTTGATTATGAACTTTAAGGCCAAAGATGTGTAACGTTATCTGCATCACCACTGTCATCGGGGTGGTCATTGTCTGTTACCATGACGCTTCCATGACAACGTCAGTCATAATGCTTCCTCCTCTTCTGCTTTAGTTTGGCCTGTTTTTGTCGCTTGGTAACTGGAATGGAGCGTGCATTATCTTGGCGATTTAGGGGCAATTTCTTCTGATTGTATTTTGTAGTAGTGGAGTAAAAGTTTCAGATACGTGAAATTCTGCTTAAGTACAGTAGCGAAGTATTTGTACTACACTACAACTCCTACTTTGACACACTGTCCTCCTCTCTCCTCTCATCTGTGTGCATCCATGTCCCAGAAATGCTGGTTACTAACTTAGCTCTGGAGTCCTTGTTTTTTTCTCCCAGCAGTTTTCCTTGAGTTCGGACGGCACCTGAATCATGGTTGCAGCTGTTGCTGTGGTCATGCTCCGTACCCTGCTACATCCTACTACGCCCTGAAGTGCCTTGTAGCACCCTGCTACATCCCGCTACGCCCTGCAGTACCCTGCAGCGCCCTGCTGCACCCTGTAACATCCTGCGGTGCCCTGCTATGCAATGAACTACTACAACTACTAGTTCTAGTTCTAGTTCCATTATCTTTTATTGTGAGTGTTATTACCACTGTTCATCACACCCCCAACCGGCCCCGTCAGACTCCGCCTACCAAGATCCTGGGTCTGTCCCAGGTTTCTTCCTAAACCACTGTTGCACTAAATACTTGCTCTTGGGTATGTATGTACGTACGTATGTATGTATGTATATGTGTACATATGTATGTATGCATGTACGTATGTACACTATGAATGTATGCATGTACATATGTACTGTATGTACACTATGAATGCATGTATGTATGTGTGTACGTATGTACACTGTGAATGTACGTATGTATGTATGCATGTACGTATGTACACTATGTATGTACGTATGAACTGTATGTACACTATGTATGTACTGCATGTATGTATCTATTATGTAGTGTTACTGGTCAGTGTGCTCCATTCTGAGATGACAGATGATAAATTCTACATTATGAGGCAGAGGGGGTGGGTAAACAAAAATCAGCCCAAACATTCACACACACACACACATTTTGCATAGTTCTTGTTTCATTTGGTTTCAAATGTTGAATCTAAAAGTGACAAGCTGCCATTCCAACAGGCTGCAGGTATAGATGTATGTAATAGATGTGTGTATATATTAGGGACAGACCAATTACCGGGTCGTTTTTTTGGCAGTTTGCAGATTATCCGTATCTACGTTTTATTTGCCGGATAACTTTTTTGTTCATTAACTTTATCGGTTGATTTTGGCTACAGCTCTGTGTCTGTCCATCTGTTTCAGTTTCACTGACCACTGAGTCTGACTTAATATATTGCCCACAACACTATCTGGCTCTCTTTTTAAGATTAATTTTTTGGGGCATTTTAGGCCCTTTTTCATATGACAGATGAAGACATGAGTCAAGGTCGGAGTCAAACCCGCAACCACTGCGTCGAAGAAGTGTCTATATATGGGCGCACGCTCTACCAGGTGGGCTACCCAGGTGCCTGCTACTAGCTATCTATTACTGTGTTTTCTGTTGAAAGTTTCTAATTTATTAAATAATTGCTTAAAGCATTTAAACATTTTGTTTGTAACATTCCAAAACCTTAACTTTGACTTAAAGATTTTCATATTCACTGTAAATGCAAATCGGTTCCAAATAGCGGTTATCGGTTGCATTGACCACTAATAATCGGTACCGGACATGAAAAACCAGCATCGGTCGATTCCTAATATATAGATATAGATGTCAGTAAGGGTCTAAAGGACCATATTGGTATTTATGCAGTTTTATTTTTTAACCAATTTAATACAAATTGCATATACTTTGTATAATTATGTTGTCATCTTCTACCTTCTAGGCAGCCATAGGTATCTGTTCACGTTGCTGTGGTACAAAACTTATTTATTATTCATCACAGCGAGCCTGGACTCTGCCACTGAGACAATGATAGACCTTTGCAGTGTTTAATTTGAATCACTCATTAATTACTGTACCCTTTCCAAAAACTATACATTGCCAATTTATAATTCAATTTCCTTATTCGGTCTTCAAATGATACATGTAAAATGGAATTACAAAATAAAATTTCTGTTCACCTTTTTCTGCTTACCATATTCCACGATACATATTTTTCCATAGCTTTGGCAGTTTTCATTTCATCACTGTATTGTCAAGACGTATTAGCAGTGTGCCGCCAAAAAAAATCAAAATCAAATGAGCCACTAAGCAGGAGCTCTGATTGGTCAGATTCCTGCCAACACATAACAACGGGCCAATCATTTCAAATGGCGGAAAAATGTATTGAAAACTATCGATGAATGTAATATGTCAAACAAATAAATGGCTTAACACATGTAAAATGTAAAAGCCCTTTAAAATAAATGGTGCAATTCCATTTTAAAATCCAACAAATATTACATTTAAAGACAGAATAATGTAACAAATAATTCAGAATCATTAAAATTAATCGGTTTGTAATCATTATTTTATTGATAATTTGACCAACTGATATAACTATAATTATTACATACACTGTAAAAGCCTTTAATTATACCAATGGCACACTCCGGGCTCCACTGTAACGCCTTGTCTGCTTTTATTTTGGTAATTTTACTGTTGTGTGGTAACTCAATGAGCCAGACTTTTTCAAATCAGTCTGCATTTAAAAGCAGCTAACACAAACTGGAAAAACATTCAGCGATATAACACACTATGTTCTGCTTCAAAGAAGGAATTCTATGTGATAGAAGCCCTTCTGTGGTCCTTTAGAAGGAAAAATAAACGCTCGTGCTTGCAATATTCTAAATATTCAGTATAATATGAGGAACCTAGTGGAGGTGCTGTTGGTATAACTGCCCACCTACACTGGAATACAATGTCTGAGTAACATTGGCTGATTTTCTGATGTTTACACTGATATAAATGGAGTTAAAGTCAAAGGTTGCATCACTATGAGTAAGTTAATAACCAATTCCATTAACAATGCCCTGTACACAAATGCATGATATGGTTTTTGTTAGTTAGCCGTGACACAGCAGGCTAGAAACACAGAGGAGATTCACAAAGCTGCCCAAAGATCAATAATCAATATTAAAAACACAGACGACGATGAGACGTTAACAGAATATAAGGCAGTGATAAAAAAATTCTCAAACTCCTGTAAACATCCTTTAAAAGACTCATTCACGTTGATTACTTCAAACAAATGATCAATTTATGAAAAAGAAACATCCGAGAAAATATTATAATCTAGTAGTTAGTCTGTTTTGGTTCAGATTAAAAATAATACAATTTAATCAAGTTAATTTACAAAGATCAGGATTTCATTGTTCATTATATTCATATATTACAAGCTACATAAACAGAAGAGACCTGTGCATATTATTAGTTCAAATCAAAGTGGGGTTGTGCCATACTGGAGCGTTAAGATTTGACATCACATTTTAAAGCAGCTCCAATGTTAGTGTAGAGAGCAGACAGCAGAGTCAGTACACCTGTACAGAAACTGTAAGACCAGACACATAAAAACAACTGCTTCGCAACGAAGGACAATGAAGGGAATACGATTTACAGCAAATGACCTTAAAAACACACGGTTGATTCTCTTAAGGTAAATAATGAAATCAATAAAAACTCTCGGCTTAGGGTGTTGCTTCCTGCTTCTTACAGTGCAGACGCTTTGCTGCTTGCTCCTGCTTCTGCTTGCATATTTTTGCTGATAATCGTGCTTTTCCTCTGAGAAACTATGAGCAGCGGCTCTTGGACACTTCAAAAACACTGGACTATACATTTTTTGTAGACATAGTAGGCTATTGCCATATTTTAAAATTTTTCTGCGTGAGCGTGGCCTACAATAGCTCAAGCCTGTCCTACAGTGATTGTAGCTAAGCTAATTAGCAGCAAGATGCCTCCTTTCTCCGTAGAAGACTACTACAAACTCCTTCAGAAGATTGCACTTCTGGAAACCAAGGTTCACCTTCTAGAAGTGAACGTGGAAGTTAACGGATCTTGTGGAAATGACACCACTTTACCATGGACCCATAACAATGGACAGAAGTATGCTAACACACGGCTAATTAGCACCAACAAGACTACAAAGAAACAGGAGGGTGGAACTGGTAATAAATCAACAAGTGGCGGTCCTCCCTGGAACTTGTCTGGTGCGAAGCCTAAGAGTAAATCATTTTCCTGGGAAATGGGAGGACGACTAACGGGCCGGGCACAGCGCCCTGACATTTGTGATATGACCGGCTGGCCTGCATTATCATCTGGGCAGAGCGCCTCTTCAACCCCTGTACC
Organism: Etheostoma spectabile; assembly: GCF_008692095.1. Classification (NCBI taxonomy): domain Eukaryota; kingdom Metazoa; phylum Chordata; class Actinopteri; order Perciformes; family Percidae; genus Etheostoma; species Etheostoma spectabile. The sequence goes on from NC_045753.1 coordinate 23,821,136, forward strand.
TAGTAGGACACAGCCGTGGACAGCTGCAAAAGGGAAAATAAGCAACAAAATGCCCCCCCAACAACTGGTGTGCAACTGGATAACAGATTTGCTCCTCTGCTGCAAGACGCTGGACAGTCATCTGATGACCGGGACTGCGTCTCATCACCACACAGCAGGGTAAGGACTGAGAGCAATTCAAAAAGTAAAAAGCTAACAACTGGGCCTCAAACCCTGATTGTGGGTGACTCTGCTGTAAAAGATTTAAAAAACAGTAAAAACACCAAATACTATGTTTTCCCAAAGACATGGTGTCTGACTTGACCCAAAAAATCCCAGATATCGTGGCAGCACACCCAACTGTGAAGAACATTTTCTGCATATAGGGTCAATGATGTTGTAAAGCAACAGTCTGAATTGCTGAAACTGGACTTTAGGGAACTGCTTGACACAGTCACCCCCCTAAGCGCAAATGTGTTTATCAGTGTCCTATACCGTCAGTCAGAAGAGGAGATGAGAGATTCAGCCGACTGTTGGGACTAAACAAATGGCTTTCAACTGAATGTACCGTCCACTCTCTGAAGTTCATTGACAATTTAAACATTTTCTGGGAGCGCAGACATCTTTTTAAAGCAGATAGACTTTCCCCTTAACAAGCCAGGAGTAAAGCTGTTCACCTCTAATCTGCTTTACTTTCTGCGCTACACATCTGCTCCCTCTGCCAAGGTCACAAAACAAAAGGAAGACACACAAAGTGCGGCAGTGATCCAGCACAGCCCCCGCCTGTGCAAAGATTTGACCATGGGAGACCAGAGAGCAGAGACACGAAACCTCCACTCCCCTCTTCCCCGTCCAGCACCCCTCAAACCTTCCCAACCCCGAACCTTCTGAGGATTCATCGCTGTCTCTACTGATGTCTCCACACACCCTTTCCCTTATTTCCCCCATCAATTATGCACCCCTTCTACCCCCATGGCTCAACCCCGGGCAAAAGTAAACGCCAAGCACCCTACCAGGATGTCAGAAAACTCCTTCCCCCCAGACTGATAAGGACGCTTGTGTGCAAAATCTGGCAAGCACTATCTGATATGTGCCGGGCCTTGGCTGCAGGACTAGTGATACTAATGACTCTTTTCAAGACAACCCGGGCCTGTGGATTCAATTCTTCCTCAATTTCTGTTGTGATAGTAATAGGAAAAGAATGGTGAATAAGCACTTAACTGCAAACTTAGCAAATTTAGCATCCATTCCTCGTCAGCTACAGCCTGTCCCAAAAATGAAACACACTAACACTAGCCTTACTAAACGTCAGGTCTTTGGCAGGAAATCATTTTAATCAATGATTTTATTACTAAGCACAATCTAGATTTTATGTTTTTAACTGAAACCTGGTTAGACCATAATAACAGCGCTGCTGTTCTCATCGAGTCAGCTCCCCCTAACTTCAGTTTTATGAGTGAGAATAGAGTGAATAAGAAAGGAGGTGGAGTCGCCATTTTGTTTAATGACTCATTCCACTGTACGCAAATATGTTATGGAAATTTTGTTTCTTTTGAATATGTTGCTCTTCAATTAAGATCTTCCCCTCAAGCGATGTTTCTAAATATCTACAGGCCACCTAAATATTGTGCAACCTTCATTGATGACTTCACTGAACTGCTGTCTATTATCTGCATTAACTTTGATTGTGTAATCATTGCGGGTGATTTAACATTCATGTTGACAGCCCCCAGGACAGGGGGACAAAAGAGCTGTGTTGTGTTTTTGAGAACTATGGACTGACTCAGCATGTGACGGAGCCCACCCACAATAAGGGGCACACTCTGGACTTGATTGTCTCCAAAGGTCTGAACATTTCCAAGGTTGTGGTGACTGACGTTGCTCTCTCAGATCATTCCTGTGTTTTCTTTAACGGCACTATCTCTGTGCCCAAAAGTGTCCAAACAAAGATAATCAGAAAACGGTATATCACTGAAAACACAGTGACACATTTATTCAGCTTTTCCTCCTCCACACCAGCCCTCTCTGGGCTATCAGTCAGTGAGCTTGTAGATAATTTCAACTGTAAAATCACAAATGTTATTGATGCCATTGCTCCCACTAAGGTCAAAGTTGTATCTGGTAAGAAAAGATCTCCATGGAGAAATGTCCTACTGGTGGACAGAAAAAGAGAGAGTGTAGGAAAGCTGAACGAAGGTGGCGAAAAACAAATCTCCTGGTCCATTATAACTCCTATAAGAGAGACTTCGCATTTATAATTTGGAACTGAGGAATGCAAGAAGGTCCTTTTTCTCTGATATTATCTCTAGAAACAATAATAATTCCCGTGCTTTGTTTGCTACTGTTGATAGGTTAACAAACCCTCCAGTACCAGTAGCATCTGAACTTTTATCTACCAAGGCCTGCAATGACTTTGCCTCCTTCTTCAAGACAAAATTCAAAAGATTAGACAAACAGTCGTGCCTCCATATCAAGTCCAGGATATGTGTTGTCACAGTGTTCAAGCAAAAATAGTTCCAATATGACAGAATTTCACACGATCAACCATACAAACCTGGAGGACATTATTCAACACCTGAAAACCTCGACCTGTTGCCTTGATGTTCTACCAACGGGACTTTTCAAAAATGTTTCCAATTGTTTTGACTTCTGATCTTCTACAGATTGTGAACACATCTCTTCTTTCAGGTATCTTTCCACAGGCCCTGAAAACTGCAGTAATCAAGCCACTCTTAAAAAAGAACAACCTAGACAAGTCACTAATGAGCAACTATAGGCCCATATCAAACCTTCCGTTTTTAAGTAAAATCATTGAAAAAGTAGTCTTTCAACAACTCAACCATTTCTTGTCACTAAGCAACAGTTTTGATACCTTTCAGTCGGGTTCCCGACCCACCACAGCACTGAACGGCTCTTGTCAAAGTCTTTAATGACATCCACCTTAACACAGATATGGCAAAATTTCAATCTTAGTATTACTTGATCTCAGTTGCTGCATTTGCACCGTCGACCACGATATACTACTAGACCGATTGGAAAACTGCGTTGGCCTTTCTGGCTCAGTACTAAACTGGTTTGAATCCTACCTAAAGAATAGGGATTACTTATGTGTCTATAGGTAATTATGCATCTGAGCGTACAAATATGACGTGCGGAGTTCCGCAAGGCTCCATTCTGGGGCCTCTTGTTTAACATCTACATGCTTCCACTGGCTCAGATTATGGAGAAAACAAAATAAGTTACCATAGGTTGCGGACGACACACAAATTTACATAACCTTATCGCCAGGGGACTATAGTCCAATACAAAAACTGACTAAGTGCATCGCAAAATTAACGCTGGATGTGCCAGAACTTTCTGAAATTAAAAATGGAAAAACTGAGGTGGTTGTTTTTGGAGCAAAAGAGGAACGATTAAAAGTCTGCGCTCAGCTTCAAACAACAATGTTAAAAACAACAGACAAAGCCAGAAATCTGGTGTAGTCATGGACTCAGACTGACTTTAACAGCCACATTAAGACAATTACAAGTCAGCCTACTATCACCTAAGAATATATCAAGGTTTAAGGACTTATGTGTCAACAGGATTTGGAAAACTTGTCCATGCCTTTATCTTCAGTAGACTTGACTACTGTAACGGGTCTTTACAGGTCCTCCCTAAAAAATCAATCAGACAGCTGCAGCTGATTCAGAACGCTGCTGCTCGAGTCCTCACTAAGACCAAGAGACTGGATCACATCACTCCAGTTCTGAAGTCTTTACACTGGCTTCCTGTGTCTCAAAGAATTGATTTCAAGTACTCTTGCTATTTATAAATCACTTAACGGTTTAGGTCCAAATATATTGCTGATCTGCTACTACACTATGAACCACCAGACCTCTCAGGTCATCTGGGACAGGTCTGCTTTCTGTCCCCAGTCAGAACTAAACAGGGTGAAGCAGCTTTCAGTTTCTATGCTCCTCATATCTGGAATAAACTCCCAGAAACCTGTAGATTCCCTGCTACTCTCAGTTCTTTTAAATCAAGGCTGAAGACCTTTCTATTTGATGCTGCTTTCTTTAAATGACTAATCATGTCTTTAAATTTCTTATGCTGCACTGTAAATTTATTCTTGTGTTTTATGTTTCTCTTTGTTTTTAAACTGTCTATTCATGTGTTTTTACCGTTTTTAATGCTTGTGATTTTTAACGTGTTTTAACTTTTGTTTTAATTCTGTTCAACTGATTTTTGTGTAAGCACTTTGAATTGCCTTGTTGCTGAAATTGTCTATAACAAATAAAGCTGCCTTGGCCTTGCCTGCCTAAAGACAGAGGCTCTGTGTGACACTTTTTATTTAGAGTCATCACATTGGAAAGTAGGGCTGATTGATATATAGATAGGCTGCGGTTCGACTGAGGCGAGGCTCAAAGTTACTTACACATATAGTGTGTCCAGCTGTAACATTTGCTATTAAAGATGCAGTCTAACTTTCGGTTTCTATTATGTTTTAGAGATGCATATTACCAAATATATATGGAGTAATTTAAAATTATAGAGCGTAGTTTCTTTTGCCTCCATGAGGAAATTATTAGTAGGCGCGTCCACATGAATACAAGCCTTCTGTGACTGACTGCGCACCACCTCCACGCAGTTGCTAGCAGCCAGGAGTGATGCGGAGGATTAAAAAAAACATGGACTCTTCAGAAGGGGTCATTATCTTTCACTTAAATTCCTGCACGGGAAAGTCACCAGACGCTACAATCTTCTGACGGAGCCATGCTGAGAAATCCAGAGAGAGCTGTGTGAAGCTGATAGTCTTAATTAGGCTTTGTAGCAACTCATTTAGCAGTGGCTTGAATGTAACGGACGTTTAATGTCGAAAAGTTACGCACTACACGCTTTAAGAGGGCTGTACTCAAAATAGTGGGGGAAAAAAAAACAGCGTGCTGTGAATTCAATCACAACGTTTTTGTCCCGCCCACATGCTCGAGCATGTACACGTGGCCGGACCGCTATAAAATCAAAGAGCAGAGAAAGTCGATTACAACACACCTGAGGAGTGGGGATTAATTCTCTGCTCAGAACACCTTCACGCACTAGATCTTTACATGCTTAGTATTACATGTTCTGAATGGCGAGTACAGCCCCTTTAAATCCCCTGCCTGGTATGAAATAAGTTAGTGACGGACTTGAAATCCATAAAATCACTATAAAAGGTGCTTCTGCTTTACTCATGGAGACAGACTCCATACTTTATATGCATAACCAGACCTGGTGATGAAGGCCATGAGAAGTGGCTGTGATAAAAATGTTTTTTTTTTATGTGTCAAACTAACTAACACAATTTGTTGCCTGGAGTAAAGAAATAATGATTGCATGATTGCAAGAAAGATGACGTTATCTCAATAAAATTCTAAAAATATTGTTGCAACCAAGGCTGCTACGTGTCTTTGGAGTCCACCACAGATTCATCAATTCATGGTTTCAATGGAAAGCCTTGGTCTTAATATAATTTCACTAAAACCTTCATCAATTGTATACAGAATTATCAGCATCAGTCTGTGGCTCAGCCAAAACCCCACATTAGTCGAACCCCAAAAATAAATCAGTTGTCTCAAGATGAGATTAGTGTAAAAAGGACATGTCTTTGTTTACTAGCAACCAGTACTCTGACATGTCTGCCCATTTGCGCCATGCCAAAATAAAAAAAATAAAAAAAAAAAACCATTCACTTGCTGTCCTTCTCTCTTTAGCGTTCCGTCCCTCTCTGGTGGTCTGCCAGTCGACTCGCATTAAAGCAGCATGTTTCAAATATCCATCTACCACAATCTTAAAATCCTTAGGGAGGTTTATTATGCGATAACCAATCACAACACATGTGTCATATAGTTTCCCCCACCACCACCCCCCCCCACCCCCACAAAAAAAAACTTCCAACAATCATCTTTCCAGAATTTGGGAAGGTAATGATGGCTGATTTCGCTATTGTGGCCCAGTTATAACTCATAAAATTACTTATAATCCTTATAATCATAACTAAATCATAGAATAGCTCATGTTAATATCAGCGCATTGGCACTGACATCCAAACCATTAGCAAGGTTATCTTTTGATATAAGTAAGTTTGAAACATAAGATAGAATTGTGAGGTCACAGGTAGATATCAGCAATATAAGAGCAGAAAGAGAGGGGACACCAAATACTGGAATAAACACAGCAGATGAGCACAGGCTCTCAGAAGGGGGGGGGGCCGAACATGTACAATGATTAAAACAGCCATGGTAAAAATAATAATACGCGCAAGGAACATGACTCAAAAGCCAACATTATGAGATAAGGACAATCACGAGATCAACTGAACATTGCATGAGACTTATAAAACCATGGTTTAGAACTAAACAACCATACAGCATGAGGATCATCTGCTGACAAGGATATAGTAGCAATATTAAGTCTTTTTTTTCCTTACAGTAAATTTACCTGAGTTAATACCTGTAGACAGGCATTTAACAAAACAAAAGGACGACCCGACTTAAACCTCAAATTCGCCGGACTGCTTGTTTTACACAAACTCTCAAGAGGCCATTCTGAAATGTTCAGTGTTTGTTACAATCGAGACCAACGAAATAACTCCTGTTTCCCAGCCCTAGTTTCTTTGTAATTTAAAAGTGTACTGTAAACTTAAAGGTCCAATCCAGTTTAAGGCAGTGGATGCCCATAAGGAGCAAATAAGTAGCAGAATGAAGTTTGATGTGCTAACATGTCTAACGACTACTGCAGTAGAGTTAGTTTCCTAGGCAGACGTACACCTCATCTTAACCAAAAACGCACACCAAACTCTTTAGCCGCTGTTTTTTTAAGTTCACAGAAAAACGAAAATCAATTTTCAGCACAAATTTCAAAAACAGTGGTACCCGGCCCAAACCCTGTGGAATCCCGAGGACCCAATTCCATCCACAGGGTTATTGATGAAATCATAACAGCTACTGATGTTGTACATCGACAACTCCATCTGCTGGAGAATGGAAGTCAATCCACAGGATTGGGGTGGGCCTGATCCAGGAATTTGTGAATGATGTATCCGCCATATGAAGCCGGATCCATTAGGAATCCTTTTTGTGCTTATTATTCCAGTCGTCATAACGCACCTTTGTTTTAAGCGTTGGATGGCTAAGGTGAAAACCATAACAGCTACTAACTTCCATGTCAACAGGTCAATCACCGCCACAGCTGATGTAATACATGTAATGTGCAGCTAAATCTCTGGAAAAGCTGGTGAGTGGACCTTGAGTTGGGATGGTTTTGTCAAAAGATAAAGGGTGATACAATCTTTTATTACAGCGCAAGGAATCACAATCTTACTGGCACTCTTCTGGCAATATTGATATATGTATATATCCTGTCCATTTCCTAGCAATTGACATATTGTAGGGAACAGATGGAAATGTCAGCTTCTTGTTAAATAGATAGACTAAATGGGAAAAATACTGATGCTAAATCTTAAAAAAGGGGCAGCTTCTACTGTATTAGTGGATAGTAAATGTCGGATGTTTGACAGATTTTCATATGGCCTAGTTCTAATTTGAGGTGTACTGATATGCAACTTTGATAGAAACCTACCATTGGCTATGGTTTAAAGATATAACCCTATTTTTCTATGAATGCATTTCAATCGACTAAAGGTGAAGTCGTCGTGACATTCTAGGGCTGGTCTGAGCATCAGGTATCACGCAGCCAAAGTTGTGTTTAAGTACAGAGTCGCAATGCCTTCATGGATTGATTAGTGCCGTAGTACTGCTGATTACAGGCTCG
>NC_045753.1:23829005-23834005 GCF_008692095.1 Etheostoma spectabile
ATAACACACATACACACATATAACCACATACACACATACACACATATAACACACACACATACACATACACACCATATAACACACAGTGCACTCTCTTGAAATATTACAACTTCTTTAGACCTTTTTATGTTACTGTACTTTATTATTGATCTTTTCCCAGTTTCTAGTAAATTTGGACTATTTCAGGAGTTTCGTTCTTGAAATCTGAAGTACCGTAAGTGAATTTCGCAGTAAAAGAATCATGCTTTAAGAAACAAGCACCATGGACTGCTAACTAGCTGTTAGCTTCTGCCCGAGGCTGCTAGCATGTGAAACTCCTCTCAAACTGACTAAGAACACGGAAACATAACAAAACCAGACAACACAACACACGTTAGGAGAGAGCTGAGACTTTAACGCTAGCAGTCAGCCACGAGCTAACAGCGAAGCTAGTAGTTAGCCATGAAGCTAACCGCGGAGCTAGCAGTTAGCCACGAAGCTAACAGCGAAGCTAGTAGTTAGCCACGAAGCTAAAAGCGGAGCTAACAGGTAGGCATGAAGCTAATAGCAAAGCTAGCAAAGGAGCTAGCAGTTAGCCACGAAGCTAATAGTGGAGCTAACAACGGAGCTAGCCCGGCGTGTTGACGCATGCGCCGCTCGGCATCTGTTCGCTTATTGTTCGCACGCGCTCTGGCTGCCGTGTCAAAGAGCAGTATTGAGATATTTACCTGAACGCGTGCGGGTTCACCTGGAGCTCTGTCCCCGAAACAACTCACCCAGAAGCTCGGCACCTAACAACCACAGCTATCCCGCCGCTAGCACCGCACTTCCTGTTTCCTGTAACTCGGGCTTTTCAGATTAAAGTCTAAAAGAGAAGGCCGCCGCCTGCAGGTCAGGAGGAGAACAACAGCTCCACCTCCAGCTGCAGGCCAGGAGGGGAACACAGCTCCCCTCCAGCTGCAGTTCAGAACCGGGGTCCCGGGACCAGATGAACACAGAGATAAAAACCAGGGGTCTCCTCAGGTCCCGGGTGGACTGGGGGGGGAGTGCAGTTATAAGGGATGCACACAACGGGTCTGACGATGAAGAAAGGACTAGACTACGTGAGTTGTATTTTCGGGATTACATGACAGAATAAAATATTTATTATATAATCATCTGGTGCGAAGTTTAGAAATTACTGCCCCCCCCCGTCCCGGACCGTCCCGTCCCCCCCCGTCCCGTACCGTCCCGGACCGTCCCGTCCCCGTCCCGTCCCGTACCGTCCCGGACCGTCCCGTCCCCCCCCCCGTCCCGTACCGTCCCGTCCCGTCCAAAATACAAACACCCGTTCTCATCTGGTCCCTAACGGCAGACACAGACCCTCGCCCCGGTCCTCCGTGTCTGGAGGACCCCGATGTGTGCTGAATAATAATAATAATAATAATAATAATAATACATCACTAACATTGTCCACCGATCCTTTCACAATAAAGCTGCTATTTACCCGGAGCTGCTCCACTCAGAAGGAACAGCAGGAGCGGAACTGGAGCCATGAGAGCTGGACCTGGGTGGTCTGGGTTTTTAGACTGTGGACCGGGTACGGCTGCAGCCTGGACCCCTCCCGTCTCACGCGCCCCTGGCTGCGTGCTATCCCCGAGCTTCGACATTCAAAATAAAAGCTGGCGTCTGGTCCTCTATGTCAGCGGACTTTGGGTGTTGGATGTTTTGAAGTAAACAGCAGGACAAGCAACAACATCTTCAACAGATGTGTGTGTGTGTGTGGGGGGGGGGGGGGGGACTGGAAATCTTCCAACCTGTTGTTTTTTATTTTTTTATTTCAAGAGCGAATTGCTCCAGAATATGAAAACAGACTGATTATCAGTTATTGTGTTGCTCTAAAAGTACTGACAGTAAAATATATTAAATAAATTAAATTCTAGTACGTCATCAGCTGATTGGAAGAATGCGTTTGAACTCTATTATTGATTGAACATTGGCGCCATCTACTGATCATTTATGGACATCAACACTTTTGTCCCTTTTTTTGACGTTTCCAACACTACGTAACAATAAATTATTAACTTTAGTTTTACAGTTATTTTTGGAATTTATGATCAATAAACCTCATTTATAGGAAATAATTCCTAATGTTTGAGTTAGAAAAGCAGAAATTAGGAATTATTGAGACTAAAATTAAAGGAATGGATGTTGATGATAATCACAGACTGGAATATGTCAACTTTTACTCAATACTATTGACAACATGAGGACAACATGAGGACAACATGAGGACAACATGAGGACAACATGAAGACAACATGGGGACAACATGAGGACAAGACAACATGAGGACAACATGAAGACAACATGAGGACAACATGAGGACAACACAACATGAGGACAACATGAAGACAACATGAGGACAACATGAGGACAACACAACATGAGGACAACATGAAGACAACATGAGGGCAACATGAAGACAACATGGGGACAACATGAGGACAAGACAACATGAGGACAACATGAGGACAACATGAGGACAACATGAGGACAAGACAACATGAGGACAACATGAAGACAACATGAGGGCAACATAAAGACAACATGAGGGCAACATGAAGACAACATGGGGACAACATGAGGACAAGACAACATGAGGACAACATGAAGACAACATGAGGACAACATGAGGACAACATGAGGACAAGACAACATGAGGACAACATGAAGACAACATGAGGACAACATGAAGACAACATGGAGACAACATGGGGACAACATGAGGACAAGACACCATGAGGACAACATGAAGACAACATGAGGACAACATGAGGACAACATGAGGACAAGACAACATGAGGACAACATGAGGACAACATGAGGACAAGACAACATGAGGACAACATGAAGACAACATGAGGACAACATGAGGACAACATGAGGACAAGACAACATGAGGACAACATGAAGACAACATGAGGGCAACATGGAGACAACATGAGGGCAACATGGAGACAACATGAGGGCAACATGAAGACAACATGGAGACAACATGAGGGCAACATGAGAACAACATGGAGACAACATGAAGACAACATGGAGACAACATGAGGGCAACATGAAGACAACATGGAGACAACATGAGGGCAACATGAAGACAACATGGAGACAACATGAGGACAACATGAGGGCAACATGAAGACAACATGAGGGCAACATGGAGACAACATGAAGACAACATGAGGACAACATGGAGACAACATGAAGACAACATGGAGACAACATGAGGGCAACATGAAGACAACATGGAGACAACATGAGGGCAACATGAAGACAACATGGAGACAACATGGAGACAACATGAGGGCAACATGAGAACAACATGGAGACAACATGAAGACAACATGGAGACAACATGAGGGCAACATGAAGACAACATGGAGACAACATGAGGACAACATGAGGGCAACATGAAGACAACATGAGGGCAACATGGAGACAACATGAAGACAACATGAGGACAACATGGAGACAACATGAAGACAACATGAGGACAACATGGAGACAACATGAAGACAACATGGAGACAACATGAGGGCAACATGAAGACAACATGGAGACAACATGAGGGCAACATGAAGACAACATGGAGACAACATGGAGACAACATGAGGGCAACATGAGAACAACATGGAGACAACATGAAGACAACATGGAGACAACATGAGGGCAACATGAAGACAACATGAGGACAACATGAGGACAACATGAAGACAACATGAGGACAACATGAGGACAACATGAGGGTTAAAAGCTTCATAGATCTGTTTACATGTAACTTTATGAACGTAGTAGTAGATTTGTGCTATTCTCACACAAAGTTACACAGTTGTTACATTTCAGCTTTCAACTTCTAAAAATAGAACTAGGGTGTTTTTGTAAATGTCCCCGAGTCAAAACTTTGGTTTGAAAGCAGATTTAGGACGGAAGATGATAATTTTTCGGTGTAATTGCCCTTTTGAATGGGAGCGCTAGCGGCGCTACTATGTTATAATGTGTACTTAATTATATTAAATTAAATTATTATATTATATTTACTAAACACTAAGAAGGCTCGACACAACATGAGACTTTGCTCCAAGTAATAAAAAATGTATTACAACAATGTATTCATCTGACTTGTAGAATAACATCAATGATTGAATTGTTTTAGATGTTTTGTAATGTGGAAAAATTAAATACAAAATAAAAGAAATAAAACGAGGCCTCGTGCTGATTGTGACTTGATCTGGTGGATTTACTCCTCGATTAGAGAACGTTTCCATCCACTAAAAGTGCTGAAAGACTCAGACTATTATTCTAAGTGTCTAACAACATTATGGGATGGATCCCTACAGAGAGAGAGCTTTTAGTTAAAGAGGAAGATCCTTTTAGTTTAACATGAAACAGAAATCACCATCACCAAACCCACCAGACTCCATGTAAATAATCACTACTTTTAGCATGTATAGAGCAGCATATCTCCACCAGACTCCATGTAAATAATCACTACTTTTAGCGTGTATAGAGCAGCATATCTCCACCAGACTCCATGTAAATAATCACTACTTTTAGCGTGTATAGAGCAGCATATCTCCACCAGACTCCATGTAAATAATCACTACTTTTAGTGTGTATAGAGCAGCATATCTCCACCAGACTCCATGTAAATAATCACTACTTTTAGTGTGTATAGAGCAGCATATCTCCACCAGACTCCATGTAAATAATCACTACTTTTAGCGTGTATAGAGCAGCATATCTCCACCAGACTCCATGTAAATAACCACTACTTTTAGCGTGTATAGGGCAGCATATCTCCCCAGACTACATGTAAATAATCACTACTTTAGTGTGTATAGAGCAGCATATCTCCACCAGACTCCATGTAAATAATCACTACTTTAGCATGTATAGAGCAGCATATCTCCACCAGACTCCATGTAAATAATCACTACTTTTAGCGTGTATAGAGCAGCATATCTCCACAGACTCCA